>NC_053416.1:12960000-13260000 GCF_016859285.1 Xiphias gladius
TTCACTCTATTTGGCCTATTGTAACCAGGGCAATCAGGGCAAACTAACTTCCATCTTTGGACAACTTTCAATTATTGGCGAAAAAGCACAAAACAATCTCCATCTGGATTCCCCCTTGCTAAGCCATATGACAGACAGTGTTTTCCAGTCTCCACTGTTTGCCATACAGTAAGCTGTTGGTACACTCGTTTTTTTTTGCCCCACAAGCTGTCAGTTGAGGTAAGCATATGCCTTTTTATGGGAACATTTTCAAATATGAAATTACACCGTTTGAGCAGTGTGCCACTTCACACAGGACCAGTCTCCTGGGCCAAACTAGTTGAAGAGAAGAGAATGTGGTTTGTTCTGTTGATTTAAATTTCTGTCACTTTAATCTCATTCCATTTTAACTTGACCTAGGGTGGCTTTCACTACTATATCAGCTTCTCTATTGTTTTCATATTATATTAACACCACAAGTAATTTGAGAATTATTGTAGTTCAGCATATAGCATTGGGAGTGCTGTTGAGTACAATTTCTATGTTATACACTGTCTTGTACTTTAAAACATAATGAATCACATGAGGTTTTGCTCTGTTTCACTTGGATGACAGTTGGAAAACAAAGCTTGTGTGGAGCTGCAAAAATGAGCTGACATTTTGGTGCCGTATATGAGATATACCCTCTGGATTCAACGGCTTGATCAGAATACAGATGAAATCACTGAAAAAAATAGAGGATAAAGTCGATGCTGAAGAGTATCTGTATTGCACATAAATGGCCATATTACACTACTGCGATTAGTTTTTCAGAGGGATATGTGATTTTCACCCCTTTGGGAAGGTTACATTCACTTCAAATATGTTACCGGGGGTATAAACCAACCGAGGGCAACCAGGAGCAGTATCCCGGAAGTAGGATGACTCAAAAGTGTTGCTGAAGGACGCCTCTATGAGTGATGAGAACTTTGGCTTTTGGCTGGTCTGTTTCCTTATTCTGCCTTTATTCTCAAAAACAACAATAAGTTATCGCTCGATTAAAAAAAGGCAAAAAAATTATCACAATTTGGAGACAGAATTGGGTGTAACACATTCTTTAATTGTTTTAATTTGTGACATGTAGCACAATAAATGCTTGACCTCAGGAAATTTGTATGCATCTATGGAAATAAAGGCTATGTTTTTCATCTACCACGTAGCAGATTGAGTGGATGAAACGGGCTGATCCAGGATTTTTTTTCTGTTTTGTTACTTTCTACAGTAAAGGAAGTGACACCGTGACCAAGACTGTATCCTAACTGCAAAAACAGAACAAGAATCATTGGGATCAGAGGAAAGTACTGAATAGAAAAACAATACATTTTTGTTCCTGAATGACTGTCACTAAGTAAGACATCTGGAGCAGTTAGTGTTATTTTTTGGAACTGTAACACTAGAAAAGGCAGACAGGGTCAAGTCATGACAAAGGCCACAACTGCAGGAAAACCCTATATTGTAATAAAGCATACCTGCCTACATCCCAGCAGTGTTGTCCTTGACAAGGACAGAATTATGCACACACAAATGCTTACATTGTGCGCAACTTATGTTAATATCTATTTGATTACATGCGGCCTCATGTTTACATGTGAAGATATACTTTATATTAAAAGATCAACACTCACTTTCTTTATAGATGTATACAGTGTTATTAGATGGAAAGACTTTCAACTTGGTTTGAAACAATCCTATAGAGGGCAATAAAGGTAACGTGCACTGACTTCAAAAGCGATTGCCAGTACTGTCCCCTCGGGTGAAAGCACGTCTTTCTGTATCTACTGATGTAGCCAGATGCACAGTACAGTATGGAGTCTATGTTTGCTAAATCAACTGCCTGGACCCTACAGCCTTAACCCTCACACTCTTAACTAAATAGGTCATTTAATTGTGGGTCATATAATAAATCAATGAAGTTTGCTCTACAATTGCAGACATTTCTCTGGATTCATGTGTCTTCGGTCCTAATAAACTGTGTGAAATATTAAAAGGTGTCCAATTGATCATTAGGTAAGAGGCAGCTGAGTCTAAAATGAAAGCACTGGAAATTAATACCATGTGCTGTGTAACTGAGCTTTATAGAATCTCCATTTTCATATGATATAATGTATCTCTCTTTAATCTTCTCCCTTTTCCCTGCCATCCAATTAAAACAAATTGAAAAAAAAGAACTTTAAAAACATAATTTCTAATTTATCTCCAGTTTTGCCCAGCTAATATACCAATAGGTAATTGTACTGTATCGCTACTCAGTGAGGCTTGGCATACTTAGAAAGAAAATGAACCCTTTCAAATGATAATTTCAAGTGTTTGTTTTAGCCAATCCTTCTCTTCTCATTCCCCGCCATGGCTAACTGCACACCTGATAATGAAACCCAGCAATAAGTAATGCTGTGTAAGCAGATAGAGAAGAGCTGGAAATACAAATATGATCAGCAGCAAATTGATTATAGATGGGAAAAGAGCCAGGCACCAGTGAAGCCAAACATTACAAACATTATTAAGCTGAATTTTTGACGGAGCTAGAGACTGGGACTTCGTAAAACAAAAACAAAAAAAAATCTCAACAGTGTAGGACATCGGAAAATACAGTCTGAGTACTGTGCAGAGAAAATCATGATTAAATGACAGCTTACATCAAACATTTGAACACGGAGATAATATACAGTACTACTCAAGTACTATTTCATTAGTGTAAAATTGGGGGTAACTTAGATTAAAGCAGGAAATAATTAGTATTTATGACTGCAACCAAAGAATATTTTCATTATCAATTAATACGTTGATTATTTTGCCAATTAACTGCTCAGTCTATAAAATGTCCGAAAATAGTGAAAAATGTCCATCAAAGTTTCCGAGAGTCCAAGATGACTTCTTCAAATGTCTGAGTTTGTCTGACCAACAGTCCAAAACCCAAAGATATTCAATTTACGATATAAAACGTAGAAAAGCAAAAATTAGAGCAAGATTAATCAATCATTTTTGTTTTGAACAAAAAGAAAAAAAAAGAAAAAAGCACCATACAAAATTTTGGGCACCTCAAGAGATTTTAGCTCTCAGATATGTTATCTGTGAGCTCAAATCATTTACCAGGGACTCTTAACTAGCTTGTTACAGCTATGGCTTGTTCACAATCATGGTTAGGAAAGGGCAGGTGATGCAAATGTGAAAGCTTTATTTATTCTGACTCCTCAAACCTTGTTCCAACAATCAGTAGCCATGGGCTCATGTAAGCAGCTGCATAGCACTATGGAAATTAAAATAATCAATGTCAACAAAGCAGGAGAAGGCTATAAGAAGATAGCAAGGTGTTTTCAGGTAGCCATTTCCTAAGTTTGTAATGCAGTGGTGCACTGTTCGACTGTGCAGCAACAAATGCACAAACATGACCTTCATGGAAGTGTCATCAGAAGAAAACCTTTCCTGCATCCTAACCACAAAATTCAGCGCCCCCAAATTTTGCAATGAACATCGAAAACAAACCTGATGTAGTATGGAAACAAGTCCCATGGAGTGATGAAGTCAAAATAGAACTTTTTGGCTGCAATGACCAAAGGTATGTTTGGGGGAAAAAAAAAAAGGGGGGCAGAATGTCATGAAAAGAGTACCTCTAACTGTTTAGCATGGGGGTGGATCGGTCAGGCTTTGGGCTTCTCTTGCAGCCAGTGGCACAGGGAAAATTTCACTGGTAGAGGGAAGAAAAGATTCAAATTGCATTGTGCTATGGTCTCTGTCTCACTCTCCCTCTCTCTCTCTCAACCTAACCGGTCTAGGCAGACGGACACCCCTCGAGCCATGTCAGTTCAAGGTTGAACAGGATGATGATGATCTTAAACACACCTCAAAATTCACAATGGACTACCTCGAGAGGTGCAAGCTGAAAGTTTTGCCATGGCCCTCATAGTCCCCTAACCTAAATATCATTGAAAATCTGTGGATAGATTTCAAAAGAACAGTCCATGCAAGATGGCCCAAGAATCTCACAGAACTAGAAGCCTTTTGAAAGGAAGAATGGGCGGAAATCCCCCAAACAAGAACTCAAAGACTTTTTGCTGCTTAAAAAAAAGCATCCGCAAGCTGTGATACTTGCCAAAGGGGGTATTACTAAATACTGACCATGCGGAGTGCCTAACCTTTTGTTTCAGGCCCTTTTAGTTTCAAAATATCAAAAAAGGAAAAAATAAGAAAAAAATAATCTTGGTTAAAATATTAAAGAAACGTGTCATATTTAACCTTATGTCTTTTGGAAATCAGGCCGTCTTTTACTCACTTAACTATCACAGTAACAGAAATTTTGACCAGGGGTGCCCAAACTTTTTCATGCAACTGAACAACCATTTGATGCCTCCAGGTATTTCAGGTGATCAAAGGTGAGCCGAAAGTGCTGCAGCACCACAGGAACCCCAGCCATTATCATTATTAGACCCTCTGCCATCAGGACTTGACCATCATCAAGGGTGATCCATCGAGTTTTATGATTGTTGCTGATTAGAGGTGAAACCAGCCAATCAGCTGCTCTCAGAAATCAAGATAGCCGCAATGGCTTTTGCCTCCCTTGACCTTAAAAATATTCAGCCTCTTAAGAGGGTGCTCTTAAATCCTAGAGAAGATACCATAATGACAGCAAAAACACTTTTCTTCTATTTTCTACAGAGAGGATGTTTCACACCAAAGGGATAACAGCATTCAGCCACATATTTGTCCTTCAAGACAGAACTCAGGAGAGGACTATGTATAACCCAGAGACAGTGGCAGAGGGAGAGTTAGACTTAGGAAGAGTGAGAGAGAGAGTGAGCGAGAGTGAGCGAGAGAGAGCGAGAGAGAGAGAATAATGGGGACCAAAAATATTGGCTCAGGTATGATTGCTTGCCAAGACAAATGGCATCCATCAAATTTAGCTGAGCTCCATATTCATCCGCAATTGGACTCCAGCCACGCATACACAGGGAGGGCAGGAAGGAAGATGATAGTTTGTCTGGTTTGGTCATGTGCACTGTTCAAGCCTCCAACTAACATCTCTGATTCTATAAAGCAGCCCATTTTCCACTATTATTAAGTGTTGATTTTTAATGTCACACTCACTTCTAGCTGACCAGAGTCAAATGGAAAGTTGTCTATCCACTCATGAAGCTCTTATGGCTGTGAGGCAGATGTTTTTTTGAACATTTAAATAGCTCTGACAGATGTGGGATTATATAAACGCCGGTAGGGTGTTCATTTTAACACTCTCAAAAATTACATTACCATTGATGATTGTGCTGTGTAGCAGAGCCCTTGCTGTGCCAATCAATTGGAGTGGTGAGAACCATAGGCATGGTGTGTGTGTACACTAGGGCTGTCACTTTGTATTCGAAATTCGAACATTTGTTGGAACGTGAATGAAAGGGTTAATATTCAAACTTTAATGATCTGTTCTGGAGTTCGAATTCATTCAACCTGATTGCGTATCATTTCAAATTAGTCCAAACTTGTTTTTGGAAAAACTGACAGCCCTGGTGTGCGCAGGCATATACTGTATGTGTTAATGGGTGTGAGTGAAGCTTTGCTTTTTAAACACACACGGAGACATCAAGAGTGTGCTTGCATAGACATTCACTAAAGGTTGTGCATCTCTTTCTGTTCAGTGTGCCATTACCTGTAGCTACAGAAAAGTGCTTGGTCTCTGGCTTGTCTCCTAGTGTGAACAAAGTCTGTCTGCATAGACACCTGCCCTGGCCTACCCAGCATGGCTCAGCATGGATCAGCGTGGCTCAGTGTGGCACAGCACGACCTGGCAACACTGCTGTGCCCTAAAGGTAAGCATGACTCGGCATGAGTCCAAAGAAAAAAAACAGCTGTAAATCTGACTTCAGCCTCTACATCACAGGTGGCCATCAGTGGGGGATTCGAGCTCCACCCACGGTTCTGCCTCTCCCCTTCTGTGGCTGTCCATCTCATCATTGTACCACAAAAAATATTCAAAACTGCTGTCTTGTCTTATTCTGCAGCTTCTATGCACCCTGCTCTGTTTATATATTTTGACATTTTTAAGCCTAAATTAATCTCTGCTCATAGTAGCTTTCTGCATTACATAACTTCATCAAAAGCAAGAAACAAAGTAAAAAAGAAAGAAATATTTATATTAACATACCTCCCTGCTGTCTTGTCAACTAACTTTGTGCCTCATCCTCAACAAAATCAGGAGAATCAGGTGAAATGATTGGTTTTGTAACATCACAGCGGAGGTCATGAATGCTACAACCAAGCATCGTGGAAAGATTGCAGTAAAAGATGGAGAGGCTGTGACAGATACAATCTCACAAGCTGAATGCAAATGGTATATCAGTATTACACATATCAACCCATACAGGATCTTTAAGGCCAATACCAACATCAATATTTGGCTGTTAATTGACTGATAAAGTGAATGATATATCTGCCCATATTATTTTTTTACCTAACCACATAAACATTTTAGGAAAAGAGCCCTAAAATTGAGTTACTAATTTATAATTAGTTATTATCAGTATCTGTTTTTTTTAATGGGTTTTATTACCTCTAAACCCTCCACGGAAGAGGACTCACAAAGAGGAATGGAAAAATGAGAGTCAGTACTTTGGAAGCACTGCAGAGATTTAACTAGGCTGAAGTTACCTTTGGGTCCTGAATGAGCCATACCTCATTCATTCTCCTTGCCTGGAAGAGTCAAAATAAACTTCAGAGAGTCTTTAAGGTGCCCTTGGGGTTAACCTCTGAGTAAGGTGAGAGTATGTTGTGGACCAAATCCAATACAGATGAATACAGCTTGGTGATCGAGCTGAAGCAAGCAGTGAGCTGTTCTCTGTTCTCATCTATGGCCAAGCTGCCATATAAATCAATGACCCAGCAAAGGGGTTTTCAAGTGCAAGATTTAAGCAATGTGTAATATATTCTGAGCTAGCTTTTTATTAGTGCCCAATGATAGCCAGTTCTTCGATTTCAAGTATTTGTGCACCTTGGAAAATCTGTACCAAGGTACATCCCTGTTACCCCAGTCCCCAGCTGTTTTTCTACAGCATACAATGATATCTAGAAGATAGTGTGCTTCCACCTTTGTGACAAATGGTCTAGGGAAGGCCTTTTCTATTAACATGAGAGTGCCCCCATGCACAAAGCCAGGTCTTTACAGAAATAGTCGGGTGTGGAAGAACTTAACAGGCATTACAGAGAGCCCTGACCTCAACCTCATTCAACACCTTTGGGATGACCTGGAACACAGACTGTGAGTCAGCCCTTGTTGCCGGACATAAGTGCCCGGCCTCTCTAATGCTCTTGTGGCTGTATTAGAAAAAAAATTCCTGCATCCGGGCTCCAAAATTATGTGGAAATCCTTCTAAGAAGAGTAAATGCTGCTGTAGTAGCACTTACGAAATGTTCAATGAGATGTGTAATGTTCAGGTGTCTGCATACTTTTGGCTATGTTAGGTACAATAGAAGCACCTTAGTTAAGTAGCAAATATCTATTTAACACTATGATTGTGCATAGACTAACAAAAGTGCACACAGAGCCAAAAACAAACATCAAAGTGACTGTAACAGGCATGCATGCAGGATAGGTAAGCAACGTACCCAGGTTCAGTGCTCTTCTTTTATTGATCCCTCAGGCAAAAATAAAACGCATGTGAAAGTATTTTCATTTTTGCAAGCAAGGAGCTTCCAACTGTCCTTTTGTTGTTTCTCATGACTTTTGGCAGCCTTGTTTCTCACTTTATTTGATGTGGATGCCATAGAACATGAAACATGATGGCATACATGCCGCCATAAAACGCTTCAACAAATGAAACAGCCATGTTGGATTGTGAGGCTGCATTAACTTTTCAAATATGGTTCATGCTCAGTGTGAAAATAGATTCAAATAGATGTTTAGCTTTAGCTTTATATAGCAGCAGGGATTCTTACTAATCAATAATGTCCCATCTTAAAAGAGAAAAAGTAAATATTTTACAAGGTACTTCTATATTGGTATTCTATAGAGGAATAATGAAGAACTACAAAAGAGACAGAAGACATGTTTTAGACAGAATCTTCTCCATACTAACGATCACAGGTTAATGCTTGCATAGTGATTTGTAAATCTATGAAAAACTGATACTGGCCAAAAAGCCTCATGAATACTGAGCATGTCGTCAGCACAGATCTGAATGCAGACATATCCCATAATCCTTGATAAGAATGGCTTCGCTAGACTAAAACAAGGTTTTCATTTTCTTAAATTCAAACAATGGAAGATGACAAATTTTATTCCATTATCTTCCACAGCTTAGTACATCAATATCTCCTTCCTCTAGGCAAATATTTAAAGTATTTATAACTTTATTGAAAGATTATCTGTGTAAGTCATGTGCAATCTATCGGTGAAACAGGCAATGGGGCACAAGTCCATAATTCTCTGTTACCCATCTAAATAACATTGAGATATGCTATTAATGTTGCATGAATGTAATTACATTTCTCAGAGCATTTTGTCTAATATGCCAAATGAATAGGGAAGGAGAATGAGAACACAGTGGCGTTAATTAGCCTCATCCATGAGCAAAAGAGCTTCTATTTTGCAGAGAGTTATTGCTTCAATTTGATACAAGTTCAGAAAGGTGCAAATAAATTACTTTAAATGCAGTTTGGCTCTCTGATTTAATAGAGTTGTCTTACCAATGCAGGGAAAAAGGGGGAATCATTAAGTCATTTAACTCTCTGTCACACACTGAGTGGAGAGTAGCCTGCAGAAACTGCTTCCTTTGAACTCAAAGAGAGTTTTTATGAGTCTTTGATGACGCGGATGATCACCGAATGTCAAACACCTGCAATGTACATGGCTGTTAACTTGTTGCTGGAGGGATCACTAGTACAAAGGATGGATGACAACCAAATAGTCCCACTCTGCACTGACAGGAGGATGTGACATGCCTGTGAATACCTCATCACTGCCAAAGTGTCCTGGAGCAAGATACTGATGCTCAAACTGCTGATGGGATTGCTAAATTGTTCTGATGAAATAAAGATCTACACAGGGCGATGGTTATCTATGCAGAAGGACACTTTAAACTTGATATTTAAGTTATCCTCCACTTACCTCTGTAATGAAAAATTAAATCACAATGACCAGTATATTGGAACCTAATTTCCAAATTTCAAACATTTTAATCGAATGGGCATAATGAATCAAACATGCTTACATTATGTGTTACCACTGAAGAACTATATTATTAACTGAGTGCTATAATTTTAATTGTCAAGAGATTTTTTATACCTGCACCTGAAACTCCCAGCATCAGGTTGCCATCTGAAAATAATCCAATTCACACAGCAAGGCCAAGAAAGTATCAAACACAACAGTGCTTGATAACACACATGTATTTAAGATGTTCTTCTACATAGTTTAATCATTTGAACAACAAACAAATTAAGGTGAAGCTTGGAATAACTTCTATTAAAACTTAAAAGAACATTAATATTCTCTACATCGTCAACATATATGAATGCAGAGGGCAATTTTTACATTGAATATTATGTCCCCAGAAGCAGAGAAAACTGTCACTGCTGCAGAACTAGTACAAGGGAAACCCCTTGTTATCCACATTGCTGCAGGCGCTGGTCATCTGAAATTATAAAAGGGTATGTATTGAGTTATTTTCTCTGCCTAATTAAAGTTGGCTGGAAGATTTGTTAAGTGGTGCCCTGTCTGTTGGTAGCTCTCTCACTGTTTAGTGCTTGAAATCAGTGCTCCACTTTGCTAACATTTGTTTTCATGACTCATGCATAAGTCAGGCTAATCAATAAAAACTGGAGGGACAAAAGGCAGAATAGGGAGTAATCTTAGCCCTCACCACACTGTTCTGCCTTTTCAATTCCAGCAACTCAATCAGAAACCATAATGTTATTATGGTTATTTTTGGAATCTGAACTGATTCAGAATCGTTTAAAAAAAAAAAAAAATCGCCCATCTCAACTTGACAGACAAAATTGGTCTAAAATGTGAAATAAATATAAATTGTAAATTGTTTTTTTTGGTTGATTTATCAGCATAGTATTTATTATCTTGGAATGCTAACTAGGTTACCAACACAGCTACAGGCTTGCAAAAAGGCTGGTTCTTTGGCTCCACCCACTGAGGTAAACTCCAAGCTACAGTACAACTAGGTGTTTCAGCTCCAATGCAGAAAATACCATGTCGTGAGGAACAAATTAAATGCCCAATCGCATTATGGACAAATGAGAAAAAAACGTGTGTGCTTAAAAAGTGTTACATACTAAAATATGTAACAGAGACTATGTGGTCACAGTTTTCCACAAAAATCTTTCATTTGTTAATAGTATGTTGACACCACTCTAGATACATCTCAGCATATCTCTGGGGAGGACTTAAGAGAAATGTTTTTTTTGTTTTGTTTTTTTGTTTGTTTTTTTTAGGCTTGCATACATATACACACATAAACTTATAAACACACACACACACACACACACACACACACACACACACACACACACACACACACGAAACCATACTGGGAACCACAAAGACACAAGACAGCAACATTTCTATGCATGAATAATTAAACCTTCCACAAAGACCGAGATTGGAAGACTGCAACCCTAAACATATTCAGACAGGAGTATAAAATATTTAATATTTCTTAAACTCTCTTTATTGGCATTAGATTAAACAATGTACCTTTATACAAATTAGCCACAACATTAAAGAAAAAGGAGAAAAACAGTATAAGATAAAACTTGGAGGTGGACAATTTGATATGACTACTGGTGATTTTCGGTGTTCACTGAATTGTACACGTTTGAAAAAACATTGGTCCTGGCAGCTTTCTCACTGGTAAGATGGAAAATGGGTTTCTTGAACTTTGCCCCGTTTATTTTATTATCATTATATTGCCTATGTTCTAAATAATATGTATTTATGTTTCACATTTCTTTAGAATGACATCAAGCAAAGGTTACATTGGCAACATCCCTTTACAACATTATTCGAACAAAAAAGTTAAATAAAACATTGTATGCAGGATTTGCCCTTGATGCTGATAAATCTCTATATAAAAACACTTATGGTTGACACATTTAAAGCAAAAACTGAAGATGGAAAACAATACTAATCACATGCCATGATCTTTACAGTCCCTAAGTCTCAACCTACCTGAGCACCTATGGGTGATTATGGCCAAAGATTTTAGACAGCATTTTCCACAATAGTTAAAACACCAAATGAGGGAATATTTTATGGAAGAATTATGTTCAGCCTTCTGTAGAGTTCAGAGATTAGTAAAAATCTGTGCAATTCAAAATCATGGTACACCTTAGATACTTCATGAGTCACCCATCTATAGAGAATACTGTCATTTGCTTATTTTTGTTAAGAACTGAGTCAGGCACTGAGAGACAGATGAAAGATATACCGTCACACAAACCCAAACAGCATGTTTGATCGGCGAAACGACTAAATCAGGTTGGAAAGGCTGGCCTTTAGCTGTGTGATCCGACCCTGCAAGCCATCAGTCAACAGACATCACATCACTATCTGTGGATAAACGCTGAGTGCTCTGGGTATCTGATAATCTCGGCACATTTAAAAGGATTTATTGGCGGCTTCCATGCCTCCATTTCATCAGAAAATCTTTTAATGATCCCTATAATTAAACTTACTTCTTTGAAATTAAGCTATATATGTTTGAGAATGGCTGAGACGAGTGATGAGAGAGCAAGGACAGCCTATGTATAAGTATTTCAAAGAATTTAAAGGACTGAGATCATTATGATATTCATTTTTATGTGTTAAAGAGTAGATTTTTTTAAATTATTTTATTTGTACCTATTATTTTATTTTGTATAATTTTTATATTTTTTGCTTCAGGTTGTTCAAAGATTAGTATGTCAATGAAGTTCAAATACAGAGTTCCCAGCATAAATTTGCATAGTGTATTGTAAATGTAGGCACACCTTGAGTACACAATTGTCTCAACAGTGTCTCATGCAAATGGCTGCATAAAGCTGAGACTTCAGTATTGGAAAATCGAGTTTGATGTTCTCAGTCTGAATCTGTATCAAAGTAAAGTGATTATCTTTACTTGCCTCCTTTGGGTTAATGAATGTACAGTGGACAAAAAAAAGATGAGAAGAGTTAAAAAGATGGCGAGACATAAACAGATCAAAAAATCTAGAAGGAATGGAATAAAAGAGGCGACAATGGAAGATCAGTGGATGAGCGTGGGAGCCATAAAATTAAAAAAACAACAGGATGACTGGCTAAAGTTGCTGAAGTACCTATGAACGCATAGGCTATCATCAAAGCCATCTGAAAATGATGGTAAACTGTGATTAAGGTCAGGGCTCTGAAACACCTACTCTGAATAATAAAGGCCTATCTAATATGGTTTCTTACTGTACTGCGACATGGGTTGTCTTGTGTTTCATTCCTACAGCTGGTCATTATGCTATCCATTTATAATAGATGCAAATTAGACTGTCTGCTAGTACCAAAGTACTGCTTGTCATTAAATTATTAAGGTAAAACATAGGAGACAGACTGCACAATGACCAAGGAAGAATATTAACAAAGTACATTTCACTAAGCTACATGATTTAAAAATGTGCATTTAATTTAAATGCTCTAATAATTGTTAAAAGTGTCCTCCAAGGCGCAGGTGGATCTGGTTTACCACAGGACTGAGTGTCAGAAATTTCATGCAAACATTCCAAATTAGAAAACCATAATTACTGATACTTGGAGTATGTAAAAGTCAGTTCAGTAAAGTTCAGTCAGCCAGTTCCCGTGCATTGACGTGAATGTAGATTATGTTTTGACCTGGTAAAAAATTCTACATTTATTATAAATATTAGAAAAGACAGCAACAGCCAGGCCTTTTATAACTTGAGAATTAAATTCTTAGACTTATGCATTGAAATGACTGGGTCTAAGCTAGGTAAAAACACTGTTAATCAAGTATTGACAGTAGAATGTTCAGATGTTGTTGTCATGTCACATAAACGTTCAGCCTTTTAGAGACCTGACAAACTTAAAACTGACTTGCAATTTGAACCTTGACTTATTGCCTCAAAAGCTCTAAAAACTGTTGCGTGTCTAAGTAATTTTAGGGAGAGTATTTTCGCACTGTAATATAATAAAGTGTTCACTTGCTGTTTTAATATATTGGATTTCTGGAGAACAGGATGAAGCTGTCCTTTCTTTAAAAACTTATTTTAAATGTGATTCCTGTAAAAACACAAAAGAGAACTTTAATGAGATACCGGTGCTTTCAGGAACAATAAAACATGCAAGGAGCTGGCGCTTGCCAGGAGCTTATTTTTACTTTAATTAGTTTTATTAGAAAGCAAAGTTGGGTTGATTACGCTGATCCCTGCTCGCTTTCAGTCAATTTGTTATCACCTACCCCTCAGAATGACAGCTGATTTATCACTTAGCTCACTGAGAGACAGCTCATTCCGACATGTCAAAATAACCATGCTAGCCTGAGCCAGGTTTATCTGATTTCACACTATACTTGCTGCTCCTGCTTAGTATGGCAGGTAGCAGTTTCATTACGAATATCTCTCGCTCTCGCTCTCTCTCTCTCGCTCTCTCTCTCGCTCTCTCTCTCGCGCTCTCTCTCTCTCTCGCTCTCTCTGATGTCCTTAACCAATGACAACCTAACTCATTCACTGCCCTATTTCCGCGGGCTTGAGATTTCGTTGCTGATGCATTTAGGGTGAAGAGCCTCTCCACCAGGGCCCGACCACCGTTCACACACCTGGGAGTCTGCCCCGCTATTACGCATGCTATTTGCACAAATTGCTCCATTTGTGTTTGAATATGAAATGCAATTCCTGAATATGACTGGAGACCGTATTGATCACCTGAGAGAGCAGTTAAGATGTGAGGGATATTTTACTCTTCAGTGAGATTGCCTCTTCATCTCCTCTTTGTCATTAGCTATAAGGGAATTTTAAGGAATTTTATGTGTGAAATTCAATGGTAAACCACAAATCCAATGGCTGAGGCCAGATTGTTATTGTTCAATGTATTTCAATTGGTTTTGTGTAAGTGATAGGAAAAAAATAAGACTAGAGTGAAGACTTTGAGGAAATTCTACCAATGACTGAATTTTTGATTTATGGCCAAAATTGTGTTTTGTGAGGTAACAGTGACCTTAACCTTTGACCTTTGACCACTAAATTCTGAGATATCGTGTTCATGAGAATGGAACAGTCGTACAGACATACGCATGGGATGGACGTACGTACGAACAGACGGACATCCAGAAAACATGTAGTGAAGACTTTGGAAGGAATTAAATAAAAAGTTATTTCATGTATTTTGTCATAATTAGTGTATGAATTCTTGAGTTATGGCCAAAACGTGTTTTTTGAGGTCACAGTGACCTTGACCTTTGACCACTTAATTCTAAATCAGTTTTTTTTTTTTTGAGGTCCAAGTGAACATTTGTGCCAATTTGAAGAAGAAATTCCCCTCAAGGTCTTCCTGAGATATCTCGTTCACGAGGGCGGACAGACGGACGGACAGGTGGATGGATGGCTGTCTCTGGCAGGGAGGCATAAAAAGTAGCCAAATAAGTTGCTGAATTTTTCTATGTAATACATAACAGTGGAACACAACTCGTTGCACTGAACATCAGTTTAATTATTTCATGTGATTTTTCACATATTTACTATATAATATGTACAAATACAGTATCAGAAAACTAGCATTATTAATATCACAACATAGCCCTCAACCAATTCACCTACTAAGATCTATGATTACTTTAGACAGAGATTTGCTAAAAACAATGCATCTCTGAAGTTAAAACTTGAGTTACTTGGCTATTGTTGATGAAATGGCCAATATCTATAGAGGGCCGGATTTGAGGCAATAAAGGCTCTCCATGGTTGTTAGCAAAATTCAGTAGGGTCTACCCTTTAATAATCCAGCCTTTACTCTCTACATTTACTTAATTATCATCGGCACACATTCAAATATAGTTTGGATAGTGCACTAAGGTGTTAAAGGTTGTTAGGGGTCTGTTATCATCACTGTTGCTGCTGTTGTTGTTTTTACTCCATATAATGCATACAGCTTAATATTGTAAATACATTTGGCAAATATGATGGCTGTTTTTACTGTTGTCTGCTGTTGCTACCGTTTTTACTGAATATAATGTAAATGGATTTTTAACTTCTATTGTTTTTGTTTTGTCTTTTGTATGACTGCTGCGTGGTGTGACCTCTGTATTCTTGTGTACACCACAAGGAGTGCCAAACGCAATTTCGTTGTTCCGGTACAATGACAATAAACATTCATTCATTCATTATTGATTTAAATGTTAGAACCAAGGCTTCCATCAGCAGACATCTTTTGCAACGCCGTTTTTTTTTTTTTGTTTTTTTTTTAATGTAACATAAGTAGCATTAAGAGGAGGAAAGGAACAAAGCACATAGGAGATTTCCAAAGACAATGTACAAATATATGTTCATATAAACATTCTATGGGTAGATGTCCTTTGATAAAGTATATACTATACATGCATGATTGCTTTTCTGAGGTGTGGTCATAGACACAGGGGAATAAACATCATCCAAAAGACAGTTATTCGTGCGAAATAAACCCTCAAAACTAACAGATTACCGTGGTACATTGTTAATCACAAGGCTGGGCAATATATCAAAAAAGTGCATTGCTACACAAAACATAAGGGACATTCAAGAAGATTAATATTTCCTCAGATTTGACAGATTGGTGATGCATTATAGCAACCACTGTCAGAAAGATGTCTGTAAAAATAGATATGACAGTGTAGACAGAGAATGATAAACAGAAGGGCAAGGAGAGTAAAACTAAAACGTCTCATGAATCCCACCCTGGACTACAACGTGTAACACTTTTCCTGCCACAGCTGTCAGTTCTGAGCTCCTGAAATAAAAAATAAAAAAAAGGCCATAAAAGAACTCTGAAAAAAATGTACCCCACATTTAAACAGAAGAACAGCTGGCTTGGTTTGGCAAAAAAAAAAAAAAACAAAACACAGTAATACCTCCAGGCAATGATAGTGATGTAAGCAGCTACTCTATTACGGTGATAAAATGTGAGTGCAGTATTTGACCACAGATTTGAAATATACTTGGATCCCACAGATCCAATACAAAACTGATACAGAAACATTTTTAAAGTTGATTCAATACGATGATATTCAATCTTGCTTGCGATTTAATATATTTAATAGAATTTTGTATTATTACTTTGTCAAAAATTAAACTGTATTACTTTTTTTGAGGCCCAAGACTTTCCTACGAAACGTTAAGCCCAAATAGTATAGCTCTGTCATGACCAAAAACCTTGACCAAAAACCTGAGCTAGGAGAGTGTAAATCATCTGCTCAATAATTTCTTTGGTCATAACAGTACTTATCAGTAAAATGGGAGAACTCAAGCCAGACCTTTTAGAAGAATTTCGACCTGGAGTTTTAATTATGAGGGAAAAACTTAATAATATGAAGTGATTTCACTATCTCACATCATAATTAACCTAGTTATGATGGCAATATACCATAAATTACCTAAGACATTTGACCTATCCTCCACTCCGTCGAAACCCATGACCTTATCACATTACATATGCATGAGTTTAGTCACCTCTTTTGGACACCAGCACAATCCTGGGCTCAACCCGAGGAAAAACTCTGCTTGTTATATTTGCTCTTATTGCCACTGCTGTATCGCTGTCTCCCTTTGTACCTGGCTGCCTGAGCCATTTTACATTTAAATTTGTTAAATAATAAATTATTCAGTGATTTCATTCCAAAGAAAGTGGCAAGTATTTCTCAGAACAAGCAATCCACCTGCCTAGCCACAGGTGCCATTCCCTCCCTGACTTGTTTTTATATTACATCCACAATAGGATTCTCATTAATCTTGATGCATTTCAAAAGGCTTCAGAGATTATAACAAAATTTAAAAATAGATAGATTCCTGCATATATGCTATGACAATGATCAGACACTCCTGCAAGTCTATGAAGTTATTTCTGGAGACTCTTCTCCGTGTGTGTGTGTGTGTGTGTGTGTGTGTGTGTGTGTATTTTCTATATCTCTGTCTCTCTCTCTGTATCTATAGCTCTATAGATAGATAAATAGATCTATCTATCTGTATAAATATATAACACACACACACACACACACACACACACACACACACACACACACACACACACACACACACACACACACAAAATTCAGCCAAAACATTAAAACCAATAACTGGTTTTATGTTGTGGCTGACGGGTGTACAGTAGTTTGTTGAGATCACACTGTCTGTCACAGCAGCTGCAGCACTTTTATGTGCTGTCTTGTCACTGACAAACAAAGAGTGGATGTGGACAAAGCTTCAGGGAAATCTCAAACTGCATATTGACTTCTAAAAGCACACCCTCAAAGGGAGAATCCTGGCAGAACCTGCTCACTCAGTCTGCCAAAACACAGACATTGGCAATTGCTTGTCATATTTAGGAAATTATGTAGGAAACACAAATGCCTTATTAAAACATTTTTGGAATTCTATTCAAGCCCATTTGATTCATTTTTATCTCACTCTATCCTGTCAAGGTGCACTGGTGTGATCGCCGTCTCGGTTCCTTACCGACTTACTGCTTTTAATGTTGTCTCCTTTTTTAATCTAAGCCCCAAGCTTTCTGCCGTACACCTGTCTCTCAAATTGAATTTTTGTCATTTGAAGGTCTTTCTTCCAAACTGACAAATCCTCCATTTGAAAAACGGTGATACTACCTCTTACAAACTGCTGAAAAGGGCAATATGAGTAAACAACTCACTGATGGGACTCTAGGTTACAGACTGGGCGTAAAAGAGCACTATGATACACCAATAAGTCTTCCAAGAGTTTCTCCATACTTGCTGCACTGACAGCTTTTTCAACAATCTAGCATAGATAAATACTGTGGCAAGGTAGTTCTCAGTGACATTTTACTATAAAATATCCTTTCAACACAGGCTTGAAAGGTTGCTGGCCAACACTGGCAGTTCACTCAAAAACTGAACTTGAAGGTTCATTTTTGACCTTGGGAAAAGGCAGTCTGACAATATCCTGACGTCCACTTTGGGATTCTGAAGCTTTCAGCCACATCTGCTAGCTCTTCTCAGCAAATGTTATTACATCATTCAACACCTTGAGATCTGTGCTTTTACACGCTAAAGCAGCTATCCGCATGAGCATCACACAGAGGAAGATGGAGGTGGAGAAGCGACTGATGCTGCAAATGTCATATGAGAAATTATATCAATTTCTTGATTCGTCTTACCGTATGAATACATGGACATTAAATCAAGTTGACCATGGCGGATGTTCTCTATGAGGAAGAAACTAGTTGTCGCAGCCAACTTCCAAGCACAAATTTGAGTTTTTGATAATAAAAACATTGATTTTGAATCAAGCATCACTGAAGTGATACACAGAGCCGACTAGTGACTACTTATGCCTTTACAGTTAACCAGTACATGAAATACAAAGTTGCCAATTACGACAATGAACAGTTTCCCAGATCATCAAACGGCTTGAACCCACAGAGGAGGAAAGGACTGCACAGACAGGTGCAGAACCAGGAGCACAGTAACAAGCTGGAAAGAGACCACACACAGAAAGGCCACAAACACTTGGGACTGACTTCAGTGACCCCGCTCAAAAGGTCTATAAACAAATATGATTAATGTGAGGCTATGCATGCTGAAGTCATTCATTTGTTGGGAGAAAACAGGTTACCAGAACTAAAAGCTGAGGGTAAAAGGAGGTCTGAAGATGATTTTTGTTATTGCAGCTTTAATGCTGAATATCTTGAGTGACTAAAATACAAAAAACAAGAATAGAAAGAACAAGAAAAATAACTCTGAAGAGCATGTTTCAATACGCGAGTAAATTCACGTCAGTCAATACCTTTAAATGCACAAAAGAAACCAGGCTACTCAGAGAAAATCGGGTTGCAGAGGAAATCAGAGTTTATATTCACTGTGTTACCCTGGTTACTTTACATCTTTGTACACGTGCAGAAGGTCAGATTTCTCTACTAGACACAACCTCATTTGGGAGGCATCACTGACTTATTTTATCTGTAGTACAAATACAATACTTTTTTGCAGCGTGTGTGTGTGTGTGTGTGTGTGTGTGTGTGTGTGTGTGTGATGAAGGGCTTGACAGCACAATGAGTGTATATGCTATGTAGTGAGACCACAGCTTTTCCTTATAGCGTGCATGTGCTTGACTTTAGCAAAAAGTGGACCAACTTTTTTTGGACATTCAGAGGCAACTTTGTCACTTTTGCTCAGCCTTTGAATTTAATTATTTTGGATCTAAGGATGCATCCTTACATGCAATGATCTCTAAATAAATTAACTGCAAAAAGCTGACTGTAAACCAGTTACTTAAGTGCACACTGATTACTGAACAGTTTATTTGTAGTTACTGTTGCCCTTCCCATCAGCATCAATCAATCTTTAATTTACTTTCCATCTGGTAGCAATCGTCTCCTCAGATGCACCACTGCCTATGAATTTTCAGTCCACCACATTGTGGCCACAATGACATGCAGTGATTGCTGGAGCTGCCACACCACTCATTTATGGTTCAGGTTCATATTCTCCTTTGTGACAGTAATGCAACAGAGGAGCAAAGTGCTCAAAGTTTTTTTTTTTTTTCCCCACTGAGGGATTTATGGAAATCATAATGTAATAGTTAAAACCCCACCAAAAAAACAAATTCACAAGTAAATAGCCTCATTATCACTTCATGTAAGTGCGAATTGGGTAAAAGTTTGCCAAGGGTAAACTGTTTGCTCCAAGTGTCTATGCCACCTTAAAAAAGGGATTTGATCGACCATTTTGGGGAGAATTATGAGAATTGGACACAATACCCTCATGTAAGAATCAAATCTGACCACATTTGTCATTTTACCCTAAAACGTCCGAACCACTCTCCAGCAGCAAAGGAATCCAACTTAATTAGGAACTTTTGACAAATCACTAACATCTCTCACAAATAAATATTCTGTGACTAATAAAATAGTATGCAGGTAAGGACATTGATGATATCGGAGTTATAGGAAAGTATTGGAGAGTGAATGTGTTTACTCAGTCATAGAAATGTGACCTGACAGCGGCTTATTAATATTTCCACTTCCCTGGGGTTATGCAAATACACCTTGTCCTCTGCAAAGTGCTACCGGAGACCTTGCTGGTTGAGATCCAAATCACAATAACTTATCCTCAAACTCCAGCAGGTATTTGTATATAGGTGTGTGTGTGTGTGTGTGTGTGTGTGCGCGCGCGCAACCCAGTTTGCCTGTATATGTTTGTGTTTGAGGTGGGGGAGAGGGCAGGAGCAGAGACAGAGAGAAGTAGGGACAGGAAAAGAAAGAGCTAAGCGTAGAGGCATATAATATGAATTCAAAAGCAATCATTTTTGTTCTCAGCTCATAAAGCCGTCTGCTGTTGATGGGTAAGGTAGTAAAAATCAGGGGGATGAAGGTAAAGAATGGATCTGACGGGTTCACAGTGATGCTTGCACTCACAGCAGCAGCTCGTATTATCCAAGAGTTGATCTCCAGTGAGTGATACGTAAAGTGTAAGCAGAATTACAGGTAATTACAGTAATTAGATTACATAAAGTGATAAGTAGGTGGCATGGTGGTGCAGTGGTTAGCACTGTCGCCCAATGTCAACTGGGATTGGCTCCAGCCATCCAGTGACCCTCAAGGCTAATGGATGGAAATTATAAATGCACCAATTTGATTTTGCCCTACTGAGGATTAATCAGACAACAAATAAATAATTTGACTGAGATTTTGGACACACTCAAACCAGTTAATTAAATAATAAACGGAAAATTAATCAGTTAGACAAAACAAGCAACTATTTATGAAATTTTCTGACATTTCACAAGCTAAAAATAAATATAATCAATCCAAAGAAAAAAAATAATTAATGGAAATAATCATTAGTTGCAGCACTATTAACATGAAATTAAGACCACGGCTGCTGGCATGGAGAGTAGAGGCAAATGCTAGGGACACCAGGGTAATATATGGGTGCAAAATGACATATGAGAGAGAGAGAGAAAGTAAAAACAGTACTATTTCTTTATTAGGACACGGTACATCAACCAATAACTCGGAAAGGCTGTGAATACATCACCACAGTTGAAAGACAGAATGTCAGTTGGGTGAAAATTAAACCTGTGGAACATGTTCTCTCTTTAGAGGTATGCAAATACTGCAGCTGTCACATTAGCCATTGTCCTGTGCCAAACACAAAAGCATAATAATGCAGTGATATCTCTCGGGCTCATTAAAGATCAAAAGGAAGCTGTGAGGATGCCCCCCCCCTAATTAAATGTCTACCTTTGTCTGCTAATTCTCAGTATGTCTTTCTCCACCTAAACTGTGTCTGTTTGTGGTCTCTTTATCTGCACTCCAAAATGTGTATGCACGTGTATGTGTATTTGTGTGTCCAAGTAGGCCCACTGGTGTAGCTTGGCCCAGGCGCAGTAAAGTGATATTCAGAGTGCCACTGTCAGTCCCTCTTAGTCCCTGGAGGGACTGTGTGCCCTCCTTAAGCCTTTCAGCGGTGTCTCTAGGCACGCTCAACATGGAGCTTACACTGCCGCTACAATCCCCTTTTGTCTTTGACTTTCAGACTTCTGGGCAAAAATGATCACACCATGAAACTTTGGCTGCATGTGAATTAAATCCGAAAGGAAATGAGCCACACCATCCAGCCTGATCAAATTTAGGTTCATGACAATGTGGAAATTGTTAGATTTATGGTGCAGATCATAACTTTACTTGAAGATATTCTAATTTTGTAACTACGTCTATAAAAGGTGGGGCTGATTTTAGCAAAGCCTGTTTCATTTTACTATTTTGATTAAGTCCTCAATGACTCAATGAACTTTTCGCTTGGTAATCTTTATTGCTCTACAGTTTAATGAAATTACATTTCACAGAGATTTACGATATGACTGGGATAGTGACTTATAACTTTCAGCGGTGAAAAATTATTCTTTTTGCAAATTCTAATTATTCAGGATGTCTCTGGGAGAATAATCTAAATATGAAAGTATCTTACATATGAAGCTCACCAAACTGGTTGTGATTCAAAATCTTATGTGTATGAAGTGTGAATATACAGTAGATAACGTGCATATTACAAAGCTCTTTGACATAAAAGCATACTCAAACTAATTAAGAATCTTGGAATGAGAAAAGCATTTGTAGAAGAAGAGATTAAAGGTAACATTGAAACATACAGTAGAATATTATATGCGGCATTAGATTCCAGTATTATTCTTTCAATTTACGTTGCTTCTGTAAGTGAGAGTTCCACGCCTAAGATAATATAAATATGGGTGGGTTTTGTTTCCCACCCATTGATTTAATGAGTTCCTTCTCAACCTTGAGTACAGCCAGAGGTGATAGCATCCTATCTTCCCAGTGCATTATACAGTATTATCCCTCAAACTATCACTGCTTCAAATATACATCTTCCTTTTACTCCTTTTCCTCATCACTTCTGCCCCAACACTTTCTAAAAACCTTGTAAAAATTAGAGAATTACAGAATGTGTCGTATACAACTAATTTTTTTCCAGGTCATGTCTATATTATGTGCTCCAGAAAGAAAAATAAAGGGTGTACATTTTGGGCCAGTAATTTAAGGCTGCAACTTACAATTATTTTAGTTGCAGCCTGCTGATTATCTTCTCAATTAATTGAATAATTGTTTAGTCTATGTTATAAAATAGAGAACAAAATGGTATTTTCAACTCCTCAGAGGGCGCAGTGATGTCTTCAAATTGCTTGCTTTGTCAAACTAACACTCCAAAAAGATATTGAGATATTCACTTTACTATCATATATGGCAAAGAAAAATAGCAAATCGTCACATTTCAGAAGCTGGAGTTTTTGCTCTTAAAAAAAAAAAAAAAAAAATACTTGCACAATTAATCAATTATCAAAATAGTCATTTGCTACAAAATTTTCACTGTTCATTGGGCATTTCTTAAAAATATATTTTATTGTGATTATAGTGGTGTCACCATAAGGAAAGTAGAGACACTGCAAGGACATAGCCTCTGCCTTCAATGGATGTGTTTTTTTCTGAGACTTCAACCATCTGTGCACTATATTGATACACAAATTTGTCTTTATGTCCTTTGGTAAATTAAATTCTGTCCTGTCTGTCGCTACTTCCACTAGCACACTTCTTCCAATCAAGGCTTTGCAAAAACATTCTTCAAAAACATTTTTGACATCTGTTTGACACTGTCTTTTATAAAATAAAGTTGGGAACTATTCATTTATATTTTGCACTACACTGTAACTTTTAAATCCTCTGTTAAATCAGTTTTGTTCAATTTTAGCTTATTCTTATCTTATTTTATTTTACTCCTTTAAATCCTAATCATAATTTATATACATACATACACACACACATAGATACAGACACACACATACATATACACACACACACACACACATACACACATACATACATACACACACACACACACACACACACACACACACACACACACATCTAAATCTATATATCTATCTATATAAGTTTTACCTTTTGTTTCTTTTATATCTTGTCTCAATGTCTTTTATGTCTTATGTAAAGCACTTTGAATTGCCTTTTGGTTGAAAGATGATATACAAATAAGCTTGCCTTGCCTACAGAGCAGCCTTTCGTCTTTTGTCTTACTGTGCCTGGCTGTAACACACAAATGTCTATGAATTCCATCACCATCACAATCACATTTAAATCAACAGCTTTCATGTAACAGTTACCTGCTGTTGAAGACATTAGCTGTTCTATTATATTAGTCACTGGCCAACATCCATCTTCCCTCACAAGCGCATTTATCAACATCACCAGCTGTGTTCTTCACATCAGAGATAATTTCCCTCTTTACTTACCTGACGTGCCATTAATGAATTGCTTATACCAAATTTTAATGTTCACACCAAATTCACAAGTTTTTCTTTCCGTGTTTTATATGTTTACTTGGGATATGGCAGATAAACATCTGTGGGTAGCAGGGGAAACTTAAACAGTAAGGAAAAGATAACTTCAAGCCTTTTTGGCACCTGATGCCATAAGTGTGTATTCTCTCCTTCCATTCTCTCTATCCTGCCTTCCATACCTGTACCATTTTCTGCTATGCATCATCACCCCCTGTTACTCCTCCCGCCTATTCTCCTCCCGTTTTAGCATGTGACAGCTTAGCTATCAGCAAACAGGGTAACTGTAGAGGCATAAGCACTTTCTGTGCAGGATGTTAGTCAGTGTGCTCCCACGGTTAAAGCTTTGCTTTGTGACTGGTAAATGACGACATAGATGCTGTATAGGTGAAAAATGTAAATGCACCTAATTCTTTTGTCATTATTGTAAAGTCTCTAGCTTCTGCTTCTCCTCCATTTCCCTCAGGATCTCTTCATTTTGTATCTCTTCCTCTCAGGTTCACCCTCTTACACCAAAGCTCTGGCCACCAAAGTAGAGACGCCCAGACCATCTGTTTAGTTCATTTAGTATTACAAAGCTACAAAATATTCTAATGCTGTTTTGTATTTGCAATGCAGCAGACAAAGAAAATATGCAAAGATCTAAATGACAATAGGTCAAAGCATTCTAAACAAAAGATGTGATTGCGTAATTAAGCCAGGAGATGACTTTCGAGCTATCATTTTTTTCTGTTGCCCCATTCCCCCTCCCTTATCGCTGCCTCTTGGGGCTCCTTCCACTCTATTCTCTCCTCTGCCTTTTCTCCTCCCAGCTTGCTCCCCAGTCATTTGCTGCTTATTACAGAGTCTCTCTGTCAACCTTGTCCCATCTAATTCTCGCTAATTACAATCTAAATGAACCACAGGACTGCTTAACTTGCTTTGCCTCCTCCCATTGTTTAATTTGTGATGGTAACAAACTCTGATTAGGCCTCTGCAAAGGTTCGTAAATTAAGCACTCAAAGCCAAATTAATCACCATTCCCTGGGAAGATAAATGGGCAATATTCAATTTTTCCGTATGGCTCCTACTGACAACAATAACACAGTGTGAAATGACGAACACTCAATGAACATGACTGCATATTTTCCAGATTGTGACATTTTTGACCAGGGATGGCTTGTGCGTCACCAACCAGTAAAATGTTATTTACTGAGAATTTTTGTCAGCGCTAGCTTGAAACCTGCATATGAAATGTTTGCAGTAAAGCTGTTTTCACTAGTAGCATTTGCATTCCTGAGGTAAAACTGGGCCAGTTTGATTAATGTCATCATCTCAATGTGAGGAGCGTAGACAGCACAATAAAGGGTTTGCCTAAGATGGAGAGGATGAGTGAACAGGAGAGTGAAAATAAGGGATAGGGGGGGGGGGGGGGGAATCGGACAGTGGCTTGAGGTAAAGGAAAAGATACAGACATAAATATAGATAGAAAGATAGAAAGAAAGATAGATAGATAGAAAGAAAGAAAGATAGAAAGAAAGAAAGAAAGAAAGAAAGAAAGAAAGAAAGAAAGAAAGAAAGAAAAAGAAAGAAAGAAAAAGAAAGAAAGAAAAAGAAAGAAAGAAAAGGAAAAATATAAGGTTAACTAAAATTATGAAAAATCGAAAGCAGGAGAAGCAATCAGCCAATAGCAGTGAAAACAGACAATCCCAAAGAACAACACTGATCATCATTCGAGGAAAAGGGGAGCAAAACAAAAAAATTTAATGCAATTGCTTGATTTTGACATTGGATCTAGTTTAGCATACAAACAAGCAGCAGATAATTAGTCTCAAGAGGGAAATCAGCAAACACTAAGTGGGGAAAAAAGATCACAATATTAAAAGCAGCTGTCCTTAAATTACAGGGCAGGCATATTACAGGCCTGTTGGCTGGTGGAGATTTTCACCCTTCCCTCATTTTACCAATATGTCACTTATCTCTGCAATATCAAACGCATAATATATATTTCAGAAAACATCACTTATTAAAGCCTTCAAGTAGCTTACAACATTTTGTTTATGTGTGCAACATAAACAGCAGCAATTAAATCAGGGTCAATACGCCCTCTACTTCTCATGTAGTTAAATATAATATAAAACCTATTTGAACCTGTAGCAGTAGCTACTGCATGGGAGGCATGTTGTCGGTGCCATCACTCATGTAGCCTATGGTTAATATTCTCTTATATCCACGGCCAGAGAAGTTGTTCACAGCCCAACAGCTGAGATTTTAGCTATACTAGGAGCCTCACAGCTCCAGAATCATTAAAAGATATAACTATGTATTATGAAAGTGCTCAGGGAAAAAAAAAAAAAAAAAAACAACAACAACAACAACAATATATGTAAGCAATAAGATTGAAAAGAGCCACTATGAAAGCCTACTAAGCAATAGGCTGATCACCTCACAAACAAGAGGATTCCAAAACCTGTAAAGCCAAAACAAAAAAATAAAAAAAAACTACCAACTCCTATACCACAGTTTGAAGACAATATCATTATATGTTAACAAATCAGATAAACTAAACATTACCACTGTGTAATACCAAGCTGTCTTGTTGATTCCCCAATAGTATGTTCTGTCAGCAGTGCTGCTGAGGAATACACATTATTTTGGTACTGGTGCTGTCAGACATGCACAAAGAAAGGAAAACAAAATTTTGTTTACACACAACATGTAGAGAAGAAAAATATATACCACTGACAGACAACTACTCCACATTAACACATGGTATACTGTACTGCATAATATAGAATCACAGTTAACACACCGGCAGGCAGTATACATTACAGCCTATATAATATATAATATCTGTTTACATAAAAAGACTATTCATAGAATGATCCATTTTTGGACCAAGTAAAGCAGAATTCATTCACTTTACTTATGTATTTCCAACTGACCTGAAAGTCATAATAGGGCAAAAAACACTGGCTGTTGTTCCTTGCTGACACCTCTAACACAATCGCCATACACGTCAGTGACAGTCCCACACACTGCTGTTGTAAATAAGTGACTGTAAGCCACAATCATGTCCCGTTATCGCCTTGTCCATTGTAATGACTCACTGTTAGAACTGACTCACATCAGTGAGCAGTCAGTGATCCAGTGAACCAGATAAATGAAGATGACAAGTGTCCTACCAAAGTAAAAGGCTTAAGAAGTTGCTGGTTTGAATACCCAGTGTGGTGTTTGGAAAAAATCTAGATAGTGGCATAACATGTGACTTCCTCCTCCTTTGACAGCAGTCAAAGGGGCTCTAGAGTCACCTAAACCCTGATTATTGCTGTTCAATGGTCATTAGCATGAATGGGTAAACAGGGCAGTTTCCACATGTAGATAAACCTCCACATTCACAGCACAGAAGAAAACCACACAAACACATGGAGAACCTACAACTAAGCACAGAAAGAGTCCAGTCAACAATCATTGCTACTCTGCACAAATCCAAAGCAAAATTACTTTGTCCCTTGGACTTTATGCTCTGGAGACAAATATTAAAATTACATGGGCGCTGTGTATGTAAATCTAAAGCCATGACCTTCAGTCATTTGTTTTCCCATTAACTTCCTGTGACTGTATACTGAATAAGTTTTCTGCCAACGTGTGTTGATACGCTACTGTACAACAAAAGTGGCTGCACATTTACTGAGCTACTGCAAAATGCCTGCAGCTTACATTTATATAGATATGTAGATATATATGCAGCGCAAACTTTTCTGGTTTGTTTTCATCAGCCTACCCCATCAATACTGGTGTCTTTTTGTACATGCACACACTGTATAATCAGCATCAACATCTGTGAGGAGAGGCAGTATGAAATAGAAATGCCTATCACAGAAACACCTCACAGTTTGTTTCTGATCAGGATGATGTGTTACTGTAGTAGAACTGTAAGAAGCAATTATCACTTGGGAAACTACATACTGTATGTAATACAATGTTAAAAAGAGATAAGAGGAGATAAAAAGAAAAGGAAAAGATATGCTGCACAGGATGCTGAATGATAAAGATGACAAAAAGAAATCCCCTGGGTCATGTAAAGGTTGAATAGAAGCAGGCAAGGAGAAACAGCACTTTACTCTGAGGATGAAGACAACACATCATAAATGGACCTAACGCTTACAGAGGAAGTCACTTGTCAAATAGGAAGCCCTGGAAATATTGCTTTTACAATAACTTACACACAAACCACTTAGTCTCACTGTCATGCACTACAATAGAGCAAAAAATACACAAAAGAGCAGCCAGCCATACCCACTGATATAAATAACTGAATTACTAGATGAAAAAGCAACCAGGAGTGAAAAACCAAAGGATACTAAACAAACATTGCTGACGTTAATCAAACATTAATCAGTACATTTATATGTCTATAATTGATAGCTGAGACGGATAAAAATAACCAAACACACGCTTGAGTGTAAAACATTCAAACACAAAATTTGTAATTTAATACTTCAATATCCCTGAGCCTACTACTACAACTACCACTACTGCTACTAGGCAGAGTAGTAGTATCAAAATTTTAGACTGATTCAACTTAGTATTGGCATAGGTATCCTAATTCTGGTCGTGGCAGCTGTAGCTCAGATGGTAGAGCGGATTTGCCATTAATCGTCGGGTTAGTGGTACAATAATCTGCTCCTTCCCTCTACTAAAGTCTCAACAGCCAGACTTAGACCGGTTTCACAAGGAAGGCATAGCGTAAGCAGCACATTAGCAGAGCAGCAGAAGCTCTGATGCTCTGCCTGTGCCCGAACGCAGGATGCGTTCAGGCACAGTAATGAATTGTAGGTCACGTGCATTTTGAAGATGTCCCAATACACAATCACCGTAGTTCAAACATAAAACGAAGGAAAATAGACTTGCAGCGTAAAAATACACTTTGGGTAGTGTTTATCGGCATCTAGCGTGAGTAAAATTCGAGCTGCTACATGGCCTGTGTAGACAGCTGGATTGATTAAAATAAAAGCTAATCTGTTCTGTCAGACGTGCGTGAGACGGACAACTGAAAAAACATCTGAAACACTTTCTGTGTAGACAAGCCATTATCTGGGGGTTCACAGTCAAGAATATGAATGATCTTATTTATAAAGGCATCAACTGTATGAGCAAACACCGTAAAACAGCCTACTAGGCTCAAGCCAAACAAACATTACTTTCTGAGGTCCCCTGTCATCATTTCTGTCAGGGGACTGTGGATGGTTGACAGCATAGTAATTATTCACATGACAAATATATTTTTCAATTTATAGACAGGCTGTCACTTGGCATGAGTGATGTCAGGTGCCTCTACTTTTTTTCTGTTGAGTTAGGGGAGAATGGCAGGACATGGTGGAGTTGAGTTTCACAATATTAATGAAAAATCCTCCTTTTTTAAACCTATACTACTATTTGCTCTCAGATTGTGTCAAATGCAGCTGAATAGACAGGTTTATGCATGCCTGTCCCACAAATGGCTGGTAGATTATCTCTTGGCATCCACTGACAACTGAAATGATTTCAAAATTTAAATCTGAAATGGTTTCAGACACTTCCTCTCTGGACAGTAGAGCAATAAATGTGATGCCGTAACAAGTGGGATTTTTGAGATTGTTATATAATCATCAGAGGTCTACCCCATAACAGGGCTGCCTGGTCCATTTTATGGAATCCATTTAGATTTGAATTACTTTCCAGTAGCATTTCCCAGCAACAGCAATACGAAAACCAAAGTGTATGGCAGAATAACAGCAGAAGAAAAAAAAAAAGATTTTGTCATGGAGCACAACATGGCATATTTTGAAAAATGCTGTTTGTTTTGAACACAGTAAGTGTACTCACATTGATCGATGTTCCCGTCTGCTTTCCCCTTCTCCTGCAAACAGAGAACACACACAGAAATGGTTATTACAGGCTTGGAGGAGTGAGACAAAAACAGCCCTTTCTGCAGCTTTTTCCGGACCATTCATTAGTTTGCCTTTTCCTTTTTTTGTGGGCTCAGAGAAAAAAGACGACAACAGAAAAAAAAAAAAAGTGAAAAGAGGTAAAGAGAATGAAAATGAGAAACGGAGAGTGAGTGAGAGAGAATGTATGGTGGATGACAGCAGAGAAACGACAAGACCTTTCTAAAAGGCGGATCCCACAGTCAATTCAATCACCCAATTAGAATTACACTTGCCAACAGGCTGCAAGATGGCAGGTGTCACCATATTGTACTGGAATGTTTATCAAGATGTTAAAACACCAATAAACAGATTGATTTATCAGTCCTATCTGTGCTCATGATATTGACATGCAGTTTCAAATTTATATCATAGATGTCACTTTCATTAATTGCTAGCGAAATACTCCACTTCTTAACTATTGTTTAGATGATGAAATCGAGAACAATTGTTTCCAGCTGTGAGGTATATAAATACGAGCATTAAAAATAAAAAAAAATTTGCTGTATTAAGAAGTAAAGAACAGTATCTGTCCGACGTGTATATGCCAACCAAAATTAATGCAAAGCAGAACTGGTGATAAAGCTAAGCAACATTTCACAAATGGCATAAAGAAAGTGCTGTCCTGCAGCATCAATAAGCATTGACAGGGTTAAATAAGAGAATGTGAGACCATATTCTGGCCCATCTGCATACTAACATATGACAAGAGATTAAGACCGTATGTGGCAGACAACAGGATTGAAGATATGAAAGCACATAGTGAATATAAAGGTAACAGGTGATTGGATAAAAATAAACAAAAATGCAGTTAAGATGAATTAATAATGTCAATGCAAAATGTGTGGTTTGTGAAAGCTTTGGATTGTTGTGAACTGAAACTGCAACTCACTGGAAATGAATTTTTATTCTTGTTTTTACCTTTAGTAGGAATCCAGCCGACCTGTATGTGTATGTGTATGGGTGTGTGTGTGTGTGTGTTAGTGTGCACAAGTTGTAGAAATTTTCGTGTGCACTGTGTGTTTGTTAGCTGCTGATCACTTGTGCTTGTTACAACACCAGGAATGTCCATCTGCATACATGTATCTGAACTTGAAATGCAATTTAATGTACACAGGCTAAACAATGGATCAACATGCCATTTAAAAATAGAACCAAAGCAGGTCTTTCAATGCAACACTGCTTCTGAAGAAGCCAATATGTGGCAGCAACTGAAGTGTTGTGACATTTTGCATTCTTGTCCCTCAGTGTAGATGTCACCAGTAATGAGGCTCAGTGATAAAACGTGTGTGTCTGCGAGGCCCTCTTGGCTTCCCATGAGACTAAGAGCCTCACGAGAGAAACAGCAGTTTTAGTGCTTCCTGTCTTTGCCTCCTCTTTTTTCTCAGAATCTCTATCTCCCTCTCTCTTTCTGCCATCTGTCCATCTTAATTGCAGACGTGCTTCCTCCTGATGGCAAGATAAAATTGAGTGTACTCCTCAGCACCACCTTCCATCATCTCAAGTGCTGCTGTTTGATCAATTGATTAGTGAATCAAACCAAGCATAGAGGTTAAAGAATTGCTGTGTGCTTCTTTCTAAAAATACTGCCCTCTCTTTACCATGACTCTCCGGGGTTTATTCTGTCACTTTCCTCTATACATTCAGCTTTTGGGGACTATTATGGTGTAAAATACTAGTGTAGTAATAATTAAAAGGCAACTGCTACACTGTCACTTGATAAGGCAAAGGAGATGTGCACACACATTCACACACACCTAGATGATTAAGGGAAAAATACGAGATGTCTCCTAAGTGTTGTCTGTCACTTTCAGTGGGTGAAGAAATGTAACTACTGGCAGAATATCATTTGAGCAAATAGGACAAACCCACCGGGTTTCAATTAAGGGGGATCTAAAGCTTTTCTCTACCATATTTCCTCTTTGTGATAGAGGCTGATTAGATGGGTGCATTTCTACATACGCTTGCCCAGCAGGTAGGATTATGTGTTAAGATTATAAGAACAGTAGGGATGCTGAGATATGCACAATAGGGGAAGACAGGTGATTCAATATGTTTTAACCTCTTGAGCCTGAGGCTGTTTTTCCTTGACTTTCGCTCCCTTTATTTCTCGACTAATGGCATACTAGCTACATGTCTCAGGCATGCTGTACTGAGGGCTCTATTCTTGCATTCCACTGAGAGATAAGGTGGGTGGAATGGAGTTTTCAGACTCCCTTGACCCACCAAATGGCTTTCTCACCTTCCACAATAAAACTTTACAGAGACACTCAGGACTTTCCAAATGCCCTACTCACCTCAGTAAAAGTATAACGATGAACATTGACCAGACATGGAACCACCTTCCTCTAACCCAAAAGAGGCCAATGTTTTTTCATGATAATAAAATTAACAGCAGAACTGGAGGCCAGTTCAGACCAGACCAGACCTTTTGGTGTTACGCTGGCTTTAAATCTAAGGAAAAGACAAGGGAAGGATGTCACGCTTAGGGAACAGAAAAAAGATTGAACAAACTGGAAATTAACAGAATTAAAAACATAATTCTCTCTCACTCTCATGCACACACACACACACACGCGCGTGCACGCAACCTCATCCTCCCTCTCTCATTTTCGCTCTCTTTCAGATAAAAAAAACTGCCATGCATGCTTTGTTATAAATTGTAGCCGCATTCCTTAAGTGACATAACTGATATTTTTCCTTGGTTAAGCATATTTGAGTTAACATGAATATGGCTATCCAAATATTCAGTAACCCAGTTCGTATAACTCAGCAAATGTTTTTTTTTTTTTTTTTTAATGAAAATTAGTCCAAGTCTCATGACTTTTATGATATAAAAATGGCCAAGTTATGAAATGTAAAATTTAATGAATGGTTTACAATGTGACCACACTGCCACCCAGTGACCTTGGATAGGTATGCCTCTGCAGCGCTTGTGTGAGCTTCGATGTATGTATTTCTCTAATTATTTTGATTTGGATTGCATAGTTATTAGACTGCATTGTAGGTCTTTCTTTATCGTTAACCAAATTAGTTGGTGTTTAACTCTTCTTCATCTATTAACAGTATTAGACATCATCTTGATAGTTGACTAGTCCTATAACATTCTGAATAATTCCTTAATGTGTTGCACAGTGATTGTTTTTCAAACCATATTCCTTTTCTTCATATTCTAAGCAACATACTGTTAAATACAATTTATGTTTAGAATTATTGTTGATTGACCATAGCAAATAAGCTGAAGTGTGTAATCTTTGCGCATAAAACCTCCTTCTACGTATCAGGAGTCCCCAAATCGACTCTTTTTGCACTTATGCCTTCTTTTTACCTTAATTGTGGCTTTTCTTCAGTTTTTCCTTTTTGTTTTTGCCCTAGAAGAGTTCTTGTAACTGCTGACCTAGCCTCTTTTCCAGTCTTATTTTACATCATCAAAACTGGCATTCCTGCAACATCTAATTTTTTTTTTTTTTTAATTCTTTATTAATCTGTGCACATTTGGATCTTTACCTGAAAACCAGCCTCGGTGTGGTTTTCGGTATGTAACTCAATACCAAACTGAATGAGCCTAAATTTTTATATACTCATGCTTATCTAGGTCTCACTTCGATGGTATTTTGGAAGTTTTGCTGGCCGGCCAACGAGATTACCGTCAAGACTACTCAACGAGTTTAGTTAAGAAAAGCGCGTGTAGCAGAGTCTATCTGACGACAACCACAACAGACCAAGAAACCAGTAGAGACTGCATCATCCGAAAATGTCTGCATCTTGCTTACACAAGATTCTTATCCGCTTAAAGAAATCTGCTTCATCCACTGGAGTGAGGCCGTCAGTTGAGCAGGCCCATTATCAGACCCTTGTTGCTTGGCAACCCCTGCATCCCACGGAACATTGCCCCGCTGAAGAGCTGCAAGTGAAGTCAGCACCAAACCATTTCGGATTCAACTGAAAGGGGCCAGCTCCGAAACGAAGCTGCAAAGGTAGGCTAAACTTTAGGTCTGTTTGCTGTGATAAGAGCTGATGTCAGATAGTGCTTTGTATTCTTAATTTCAAGTCCTAGGGAAGTAAATTGTCCCCTAGCGTTCTATCATTCTGTTTTAAATCTAAAATTCCACACTTCATTTCACTATTGCGAAACTAAGTGACCAGTTTAATTTGTCATTCAAATATCAACTTTATTTACCTTTTTGATTCTGACCTCTTTGTTATACAGTATTTTCATTATTAATGCTTCACTTATTCATTTGCTTATAGATATTTAGCCATAAATAAACCCTCATTTATCACAAGGTTGTGGTACTGTGTATTCCTTCAGAGCAAAGACAGAGATCCCTGAATCCAGAGATTAACAACTCGATTATAAAACTGATTAATTTGGTTTAACTATTTCCTTCAGCTGAAGGTGGTGCCCTAATTTTCAATGAGTGGAAACTTAAACTCAGACTGTAGTAGTTCTGCTACAATGTCATATTTTTATTTTCAGGACAGGTTAGGCTACTCAGAAATTCCATTATTGGCTTTTAACAAAAACATTTTGGCTCTTTTTTTTTTGTCCAGAGGGTTGATGGGGATTTAACTACCTCAACCTCTGATTAGGAAATCATATGCAATGAAGGGTAAATGTGTCAGCCGTGTTCTTTACACCTACTGTATGTATAATATTCGAGACTATTACTGCACTCATGTCACCTACCACAAGAGTTAGGGCAAGGTGATCTCTTTAAGTTTGCCTAGTTTATTGGGTTTGGCATTACAGTTTAAGTGTACAAATTCAATAAGATTGTCATAGCCTCTCGAAAAACTAGTACAAAACAAGTCTCTGACTGCTACATGCCTCCATTTTCGATTCTATTTAAAAACACCCACACAAAACAAGGATCTGACATTGCTGCCACAGAGAATGACACTTTGTGGGAATGCATTTGAACAGCAGGGCAATTCAAGCCAACCGGTGTCTGTTGTGTAGTCCTCTTGAATATGCCTTTTCCTCGCTCTCTTATATGCATCATTAGGCAGGCACTTTTCATTCAAGAATCAATATGTTTATATGTACCCACTTTCCTTCTCTCCATCTCTCTCTGGCTCTTAATTCCAGTCGAAAACAAAACTCTCTGCAAGAATTAGCTGCCTGTATCACAACTCAGCATCGCAGCTTCAATATATTTGTTAGTCAGCAGCCTCAGTTATAGTCTGATACGAAGAGAATATTGATATTTTGACCTTTTAAAGATACTGCCTGATTAGGACAAAGAGTACCGAGGAAAGAAAGTTTAATCCATATGTGTCTGTGCTTTCACAAGAGTATACACATTCAATAGTTATTCCCTGATGTCTGCTGCTTAGAAGGAAGGGACCTGTGGTATCTAACAATAATTCAGCAGCGTACAAACAGGCTAGTTAATGAGCTAAATGAAAAGGAGTCAAAAGAAAAAAAACATTGGCAATGTATTTAAAATGGTAATACCTTTACAGGCATAATTCTGATTAATCCTAAAATAGAACTAAAGCCAAACAAATTTATTTTTTTCCTGCATCATTCACTGGAGTGGTTTCATGTTCCATTGATACTCACTGCCACAATCTGTCCTCTAAACATTTTAATTTATTCAAATTTGTCCATAGTTTCTAGAGACAAAGTCATAAACAACAGCTTCACTAAGTTTTACATTTTTATACCCTACCTGATATAGCACTTGAGAATTAATGCACTAAACAACTACAGAGGGAACACCAGGATAGATGGAAACAAATTTGCTACTGCCATGCAACCAGTATTATTTCCATAATTAACCTCAAAAACCAACAACACCTAGAATGGCACTCAGTGGGGGGCATATCTCTTCCAAGGCAAAAAATAAATAAATAAATAAAAAAATAAAAATTAAAAATAAAAAAAGCCCTCTCTCTCACAATGTTAAGGAAAAATTTATGGGTTTTTCCCTGGCCCATGCCCAATCCCTCCACCAAGTTCGGTGCTAATCAGTTAGCTGCACGTTATTAAAAATATATATATTTCGGAATTTGTGAATATATTTAGAATCAGAGAAAAAAAAGTTGTGATTCTTATGTGGATTAATTTTTTCATCCACCACCATTGAACATACACGTCTGGTAACCACCTCCTGTAATCATGGTACACTAAATATTATACATGTTTTAATAGAGTTGTGAATTAAAGACATTTAGCAAGATCAATAAAACTGAGAGAAAGGTGTTAGAAAACCTGATGCTATATTTGAATTATTACGCTACCATTACTTGACAACATAATTTATATAATGAGTCATTACAAAGACTGGCATTTACCTCATTTTTAATAACTTTTTACAACATTAAAATACAACAATATCATGATGTTACTACATTAACAAGTGTTTATAACATGTCAAACCCCTTTAGAGTCACACAGTATTTTTCTTACTTTTAAGTTATTACTTTATCCATCTGACGGCTCTCTAAGACAAGAGATTGAAATATGCCCTCTTGGCAGTGCTACTTCTTCATCCTCTCATGCTGAACTGAGGACAGACTGAATGCCACAGTGACTCACTACCGCAAAGTAGTATTATGAGAGAATGGTCTGGGGCTAGCTGGTTGACGTGCTAGCTTCGGTAGAAGAAAATAAGTGACAGAAATACAAGAAAAATCAAGTTTTTTTTCCCCTCTTTTAATCAAGAGTTGGAGGGGGTTATGTTGATTTCTTTTGCTTTTATTTTTCGTTATGACATATCACCTTTATTTATTCACTTCAATGCTGCAGACCAATTTCACCCTTTTTCCTTTTCAATTCACTCCCCATTTATATGTCTGTATTTGCTTCATGAACTGGTAAAACATTTTTAGTTGTCGTTTTAAAACCACAGCATAAAATCTGACACCCATAGTATAATCCTTGATTACACGCTGCATTGCTTCACCAACTACAAGTATACAGAGAGTTCACTTAGCAACAACAACTTTCGGTGTCCAACTTTATTACATGGTAACTGGCACACTTTTGGCTCTCATAACCGCAATGTACACTACACAATGCTGTAACCCAATACAGCGTCTTGTATCAAGTAGAAATGTTTTACATTCCAGTAACACACGCGCACACACACAAAAACAAATAAAATGTAAAGTATTATCACTTCATATTATGGTTCTCTCTACCTGAAAGGTTTTCTTTACCTTTGAGCACAAATTATTAAGAAACAGTCTGAAAATCTGTGAACTAAGCCCCTGGGGACTGCAATGTAATAAAAAGTAAAGCTTTATGGGCACAAGTCACAATCAAAATGTAAATATAGTGGGGTAGCCCCACTACTTAAAATTTAAACACAAGAGAAGAGTCTGCCATCATGGCCTTACTCCTAAACCTTTTATCCAATGAGCACAATCCTCTCTTATGGATCCCCCCTTCCTTTGTGGTTTCTGCAAAATCACTTAACCACTTCACTCTTTTCCCTCTACATAGAGGCTACATCCGAAACTAAATCATACCAAATATGGACCATATAAAAATCCTAAATGCTCAGAGGTACAGACAGCATCCACGCAGTCTGACCTAAGTTTCCTGTCAGTACTCTGGTCCGTCTGCATTATGGCATCTTTCCATCGGTGCCAAGACACATGCTGCAATTGTACCGAAGCTTTCACCAACCCTGCATTCATTTGTGAGCACACTGCAAGCAACTTGGTTGCTTTGCAGGTATCCAAGATGGCCCCCAGGAAGTTGACAAGAAGTCAAAAGGTTTTCATCTGGACTTTTTTGCTTCATTCCTCAATCTTCTTTTTTCAGTCTGTTACACCCCTAGCAGAATCTATTGTTCCTCCAGTTTACATGTTTTGTATTGTTTCTGGGATAATTCAGCAATGGAAAAAAAGAAATCTGCCACCATTTATTCATTCCCGAAGGCTTTCAGCAAGCATCCTGCATAATTTGCATTATTCACTCCAGGGTCGACCAATTGACAGCTTTTTAAGTTCTGATTCTGGCCCAGGGGGTGGGGGTGTTGCCTGGGAATTTGTTTTTTACATTAAGGGATCTCAGGGGACAGACCCACCAGTGTAAAATGACATTCCACAGCTGACTGCTATCTTAGCAATGCCCAAAGTGAGTCAAACTTAGAACAGACCAGAGGGTGTACATGCTTCATTACCCAAAGAATCAGGGCAACCGCGGGGCTGTATGGTATGTGTCTGTCTGTGCGTATGTCTTTTTGACACTGGACGGGCCTTATGTTTCTGTTATGCAGACAACATTTGTTAAAGGGTTCATTCTTGCTGGCAAGGACCAGTTTGCTTGCAGGGCTCATCTTTTTCCCCCTTTAACCTATGAATTTCTTGTGTGCCATCTTGATAGCCCATAAGTGTTTAAGCAGTTATCTCAAAACTCTGCTGTAAATGGATGAAGAAAAAAAAAAAAAAAAAAAAAGCTTGGTTTAAAGTGAAGCACACACAGAAAACAGTAGGCAGATGTAAGGCTACCTACCTCCTGTTGTTAGTCATAACCATTAACAAAAGTGCACTAAAGACCAATTTAGTGAGTTAGTATATATCTCCCTGCATGCATCAAACCACCACTGTACTGAATTTTCAGACTACACCCAACAGCGTTTTTGGAGTAGTAAAACTCCAATTATTAGTAAATTTCACATTATTAGGCATTAGATTTTGAGCAGGAGAGTTAATTTGTGAGTTACAGACTAAAGATTTAATAATTGGCATTTTCCATTCATTACATGTCAGTTTTGAATGGCTTTTGTACCATTACCTTCCCAGAGCCATGGCTTTGAACGATGCTTGTGAGACCTCTACTTCTAAGCTAATTTAGACAGGCCCATAAGAACTAGCTGGTAATGCACCTGCAGAAAGACACCTCAGACATGAACAAGAGATTTATTTCCCTTCTGTCATAAACACAACACACGGGCACACTGCTAAGTGATATATCCTTTGCTTCTCAACTGTTCGTTGTAGGGCCAACGAACAGTAATTTTAACCACTCTAAACAGAGCAGCTACAACTACTGTATGTAGTGGCACTCCCCCCCACACACCAGGAGCGCTATTCTCCTGCCTTTACAACACAGGTACCCAAACAGTGACTCCTAAAGACCAAACCAACAGTGATACTAGCACAAAGTGGGAATGCAATTAGTCTTTTAAGTACATGAAATCTGTTGCCCGAGGATTAATTAAATGGCAAAAAAGTAATCAACACTCGAAAATCAACAGAAAATCTGATGAAAGCCTAGGGCTGAAACATATCCGTTTTTTTCTGCTCCTGTGCATTAGCCTATTCAAGGTGTTATATACTTATCTGCAAGTGCTGACGACTTTTTTTGCCATTTATGTGCCTTTTGGGTCGACACCCATTATAATCTGAAGACATTTGAGTTGAGCACGTCAGTTCTTTTGTTGAGGTTTAATTGAACCATATTCAGGCTTTGTTTGTACTCGTTCACTTATGTTTAACTTTAATTTTATCTTGTAATTTTTCTACAGAGTTATTCTACTTTTACAGTGTTCAGTGGCTTTGACCATTTGCTTAAAAGGCAGACTCACAAAATAAATCACAGAACACATGAATGGAATAAGAAAGGTTTCACTAAGCCTTTTCATTCTTTTTTTGTGTATGGCTAATGCTGGAAATCACCAGTTCACACAGCCACAAATCTATTCAAACACTGCCAACTAGCTTTATTACCCCCTAACTACCTACTGCAATCTTTGTCACTTTATTAACTTCCACTCCCATAGGTGTCACTGTCAACAGCAGTATATTGTGTGGAAACTAAACTTTGAGACACAGTAAAGGTCTAGGCAGGGAGTATTGAATTCACTGTACTAACAGATTCTGTCTTCAGCTAGCATGACCAAACACTGTCCTTGTGATTTTCACAGAGTAACTGTTAACCTCTCATCCTCACTGTCTGCCCATGTCTCTTCCCGTCAATTTCCTTTTCAAAAGTGCGCAGAGAGACAGGCAGGAAGTGAAAGAAAAGAGTAAAGAGTAAATATTTTTGCATCACAATGCACACACTTGATGTCCCCCTATTCTCTTAACTGCCTTACCGATAAAACAGAGGTCCTTCATCACACATAAAGGTACAGCTCGAATCTTTCACAAGTCAGTAAACAATGGCTGTACACTATACAGTAGATATAATATTAAACTTACTTTAATCATTTAAACTCTGCAGCTTCTCTTTGAAGAAGGTTTTCCATAAGTTTGTTTCAGAGTGGGTCCAAATTTTAGAGGACCACTAATCTATATACAATGCTTTTGTATGACTTAAGGGTCCCTGTGGTCATTTGGCCAACAGCTGTTGATTCTATATTTAAACACAACAAAATTAAATAAATGTTGTTTATGTCTGTAGTTGAAAATTTTATCACTGATATTTTTCACACTGACTGTTTCACGTTTTATTACATTTTATGTCTTAACAATGTCACGGTCTGTGTTCATTGACGCAGTGCTGTATGGATTGAATGGGCCCTTAAATTGACCCTGTGCAATTTTTTAAAATGTTGATTACACAACCAAATCATTCCAGTTTTATCTATATTGTATCTACCAAATGAAAGAAGCAGACATTAGTGTGGTGGAGGACGATGGTCCCGAGCAGTATCAATTCGAGCCATTGTCTACAGCCCCAGTAATGCCAAAGCCAGAGCTCTGGGTGCTAAGCATGCAGTTAAAATAAGACTGGTGTGAAAAATGCCGACTGCAAATGCACATAGCCATGTGTTACCTCGATGGACCTGCTGCCACCTGCAGCCATTGCCACGCCATATGAGGGTCTGAAGGGAGAGGATGCAGTCCGGCGGTGCTTCTACAGCCATCAAAAGCACAACTCCGAACCACTGCGCCAAAATTGAAGAATACTAAGTAGAGGGTTAGCAAAACAGCATAAACTCCTGTGAATGATGAGTCTCCATCAGTATATATTTGAAAAATGAACGCAAGGAAGTGGGCCGGCCACATCTGATCAGAGGGCGGTAATATTTTTTATTATAGTTTATTTTATTTTTATTATACATACACACACACACACACACACACACACACACACACACACATACATATACACACACACACACACACACACACACACACACACACACACACACGTTTCATGAGTCCCAACTGGTTGACTCTATGGCAGCATTGGCCTGGCGAGGTTCGGGATGATTTAAAACAGTAGATGGCGTGTTGAGCCTTGAAATACCGTTATTTATAATTTTGGTATGAAATGTCCATAACAACACCAGCACTTGTGTTCCATCGCAGTACAGTCACATCACTTGCGTTACAGCTCAGAAAAACATGTCTACGTGTGCAGTACCTCCAGGTCGCAATCATGAACACATACACAATGCTAGGCCTAGTAATAACTAGCTACTTTTGACGTTTGAATTTTCGCTATTTATGAGAAATTAAGCCAAGGTTACTAACGTTGTAACACTTGCGACGGGGAACACCGGCGTCTTATTTTATGTCAGACACCTTAAATAATCAGCAACTTACCCGCCATCCTGCCTTCTTGTGAGCTAGTTAGTAGGAATGCATTTGTGGTTCGAAAGGGGTTCAACGACGAGCGCGTTTTCATTGAGTGCACGCACTTTACCGACTCAATGCAACCCACACGCACCCTAACCAAAATAAAAATGCATATAGTGATGGTGGAAGAAACTAGCTAGCCACAGGTTTTTGTAACGCTCTTCGACGGTCTGAAAACGACACATCAATGGATTGACCAACGTATCGACCAATTGTGTTCAGAATTATTGAACTGGGTCGCCGCCCAGGGGCAAAGAAGACCAATCAGCAACCGTCACGGCCTAAATTGACGGGCCTGTCTGTCGCCTCCATGCAATCAGCCAATCAGAACCGCGGATCTCTACCGGAAACCCACGTGTATTTTCTTGACAGCTAAAGTCATCGAGTAGTAATTCTGAAAACACCGGCGGGTCCCCCAGTGTACAGAGATATTCAGTCGTGCCAAAACATTTATGGACATTTTCACCGTCATTAGATGGTAATGTTTTACTTTTAGAGGGATTTATTGCCATCTTTTTCATATATTTGGTAGAACATTCACTTAAATCACATTTGAGCCACATCTGGCTTTCAGTCTAAAAATTTGGCACGGTAATCATACCCGTGCTGAGGATTAAGTCCTGTGAATTTCATCTTAATTGTCCATATTATGGACTGATGTACTGTATTTCAATAAGGACTGAAATAGGAAAAGACAAGAAAAAATTGATGTTTTTTTATGTGTCAGAGTGTTTGCTTTACAATGATCCCATGGGTGTGCATCAGTTCTTTATGATATTCAAATTATAAACCATTTAAAATTGGTATATCAATACACTGCAGTGCACAAGCTGACCTCTTCCATGCCACAGGAAATTTCAAGACAAGACTGCACTGTTTCACAGAAATTAAACTAAACAGACGTGGTCTGTTTACTCACTTCATTTTTCTCTGAAACCGCGATTTGATTTATGTTTGATATGATTGATTTATATCACCATAAGTGTTTCTCTTGCTTGATAGAAAGTGAAGGTGATGGCCTCAATGGGAGGCAGTACAGTCAGTGTGCCTGCATGTGTTCATGTGGGTTTGTGTGTGTGTGTGTGTGTGTGTGTGTGTGTGTGTGTGTGTGTGTGTGTGTGTGTGTGTGTGTGGTTGTGGGTTGCAGAGGATATTTACCATGGAGTGTGGTTCCTGGGAGGAGGTAGGTGACATGCCAGCTCTATCCACACTGCCTTGCCTGCTGCCCTTGTGCCCTTCAGCCAGCCAGCACCCTGAGGTTCCCAGCAAAGCGGCCACTGCCACAGCCCAAACACCCAGGCTGCCCATGAGTGTCTTCCTGTGTGGAAAAGTAAAAGCACAATGCACACAAAGTCCTTAGACTCATTCTGTTGTACCCACTACAGTATCCAAAATATTACTCAGCTCTATAGTCCTCTTCATATTCACCAGGGCTTAAAAGGAATAGGACAGTTTACTTGTCTTTACTGTACCTGAGCACAGTGAAGGTGAGACATAATCTTTGTATGTTCCATTATTATTAGATAAACCATGTAAAAGTTGCTCTGTCGTGTACGATTTTGTAACTTTACCTGAAAATCTTCACACCTTAGCTCTGTCATAATCCTAACTGATGCAAACACATTCTGATGCTTTCATTTACTTTGATTTAATTGTGGGTCTGACAGTGCACCATCATCGACTTCCTAGTGTTCTCCAGAGTAGAGATAAAGACAAATGAATTGAATTCAAATAAGCCAGTAACACCAAAACCAATTACTCAATAACATTGTGTTAATAATATCTTTAAAAGATATAGTCTTGTCTTTCAATACTCCCAGTAAGAATGAATAAATCCTGTGTTGATTATTGATATTTATATTTCAAGAGCGTATTCGGTATGTGCACAGACAAACGCATGAAAGGATGTTTATGCATGCACAAATACACACACAATGGAACAATTACTGTACACTCACATACGCTCTTCATGCAGACACATGCAAATGTGCAGGCAGCGTTACACAGCTACGTAAACATCAAAGCCCAGACTGATGGGGATAATTATCTGTATTACAAAGGACACAGAAAATCTTTTGATGTCAACAAAGAGACAACTCTCTGAAGTCACAAATGGTGGAGTGTGGCATGGGAGTTTAAAATATAAACTCAGAACATCAATTTCACTGCTGTGACACATACAGACTCACTCACTCACACACACGCACACACACACACACACACACACACACACACACACATTCAGAAACATGTACAAATCTTCAGGAAAAAATACAAAGAGCATCACGACTGAACTATTATGTGCAAAGCTGGAGAGTAAAAAGCACCGGAAGTAGGTGCACCTAAATGTTTTTTTCCCCAAATGACTGGTTCCTTTGGTAAATTATATAAACACAGCAAGCAGGCATTTAATAATTTAAACATTAAATGTAAACGAAGCAGAGAGCAATTCATTTCAACTGGAATAAAGTCACTAAATAATATTAATGGGTGGGGGGATACTGTAATAATATGACGACCTTACATTTAAATGTGATCCAGTACACTGAGAACACAAACTAAAGATATATTAAACAGCAAAGCATTGAATTATCAGCACTGTCTGACATAGTCACATCAAACATGAATATTATCACTTTTATCCAAGTAGTATCTATTGCAGGTTGTTATACTGGTTTGTATTGAACTGCACTGGTGTTTCTGTTATTGTGTCCATCCCTTGTGTGTAGTGTCTGATGCCCTCCAGAGGAACTTGGCATTTTGCTCTGATGAGAAATATTAATTGGACTCCATCAACACACTGACTTCTCGTCTGGTCTTATCAGGTGATGAATGTCTTTATGGTAGGACTCTGCAGCGCAGCAGTTTGTTATGTGTGTTATTGTACTTTCAGGTAATATGTTTATTGTTTTTACTGTGGTCTTATACTTTATTATGTGACTTTATTGTGTGTTTTACTGCAGAACCAGTCTGAAAACAAATTTCCCTTAGGGGGGCCATAAAGTTTTCAATTGAACTGAAACGAGGGCACAAAAACATGCAATGCATCTCAAACAGTGCAGGTGTTTGTGATGTTAAATATCTGCAGCAGTTCTTCACTAGAATATTGAATAATACAACAGTGCTGTGAATCACCTTGACCTGTTATGCCCTGGTCCTGCTGGCTGAGATATTATTGCCAGCTTTAAATATCTATTTTTGCTTTTTGCAATAAATAAACAAATAGTTTGAAGCATTTTATCAAACATTAATTTTACATACTTTTTCACAATGTTTCACTTGTAATTAAAGGCAACTTCCAATGAGCAAAATTATCTTGTTCTTGTTTTTACCTGTCGATTGACTTTTTCAAATGTTCAATGTTCTGCCAGGTAGGAACAGTCACAAAAAAAAAAGATTTTTTCATACGAAACAACAATAGTATTTAGATCCTTGACTTTAGTAAAAGTAGCAATACCACCGTGTAAAAATACTCTATTTAAAGTCCTGCATTCAAAATATAACTCAAGTAAGTGAAGGTTAAAATAATTAATTTAAAGCTTCCTTAAATAAACTTGTTTTATTTGTTAATTTATGTATTTTGGACATTTGGTGGCAGTGGAACAAGCTGTAAACATTGACATGTTGGACATGTCAGTGTCACAGTTGCCTATTTACACACGCAGGACATATGGAGCAACATTCACAGCATTCATTTGGAGACTGTCTCTGGCTCCCTGATTAATATATCTTCAATATTTACCCTCTTTCTTTCAGTTTCTGTCCCCCACCAACTCCTGAGAAAAATACCTCGCTCTTTAGTTGATAAATGCTCCACTATGTTCACCAGCTCGTCGCCGCCTTTGTCTGTCTTCCATTCAGTGCTGAGCAGGTAGCGTACTATTTGAACCTTTTCACTGAAAACAGCTGCCTGCTGCGTCTGGAAATGAGCTCGATGAAAGCATAGCTGTGAGTGAGAAAACCGACACAGTGATCCAAAATACAGTAAATGCTCCAAAGCATTGGGGAGAATTTCGGAGTCAGGTGATAATTCTCGGAGGTTTTGTCACTGTGAATGACCCCTTTCACATTACACATTGTAATTGATCCATTGCTAACATGAACAAACTGATTTATGTAGCTGTAAGTAAAAGTACAAGAGAATGATCAGGAAAATGTGCTTAAACAGCAGAGCACGCAGGAGGAATTGCCTGTGTCAGTGTCATAGTAATGTACTGTACTATACTGACTGTATAACTGCATCATATGTTGTATGCTCACTATACTTCATATTCGTTATACTCTATTATACTCTGAGCTTCCAACTGCATCTCACTGTCTTTTTCTACAAATGGGGCTGGTTAAGGTGTGACACCGTGAGATGTGGTTGAAAGATACAGAGAAAAGATAGCAACTGGACCTTTTGAGTTGAGATTATTTGGGCTCACATTATGTTTCTAACTGGTCAAGAATGAACTATTATGCTCAAATACTAATTTTAGGGGTTTTAAAATTAAAGTAACAAGTAACGAGAGATGTCAAATACTTGTAGCAGTGTAAAAAATACATACATTTTTTTAAAGTAGCATATAACTCAGAATTGTACTTGAGCGCTTGAGTAAATATCCTTAGTAACTCTCCAGCATTGCTAACCACATGCAAAAGTCCTGTCGATGTAAAGATCACTTGACAAGGAACCACCGACATCATTCAGCTAGCTAGCCTGGGGCTAATGGGCCCTCATAGATTAGAGCTCACTCTTGTGAAATTAAACACCAAATGAGATCTGCCAGTCACTGTCTTAATGTGCTGCCTGGCCCCCTGGCATTGGCCCACACACAAAGCTACACACATTCATACAGTACACATGAGCGTCCGCACGCACACACACAAACACACACGGACACACATACATAAACACACACACACACACACACACACACACACACACACACACACACACACACACACACACACACACACACACACACACATACATAAACACACACAAACAGAGCACTGGGGGTGGAACCATTCTCTTTAGTACCAGTGTACCCTTAGGCAGCTTTGCTCAGATCAGTTCAATGAGGGACTTTCATTGTATAAACAGAATAAATGTGCTGAAAGTTGAATGCCATCTACTCAAACCCCCCACTGTCTCTCCCTGTCTCTCATTTTTCATGTTTCTTTCTTCACAACTAACGATTTTCTGCCTATAAAAGTATTGTTAGGTGCCTAAAGCATTTTGTAAAGCTGCCTGCAGCCAGCCTGTCTCCTTTTTCAGTCGCTGCTTTCTGGTAGGAAATTTCATACTAATTTTCTTTCTATAAGTTTTGGAGAAATTGGTTGGAAGGCTTTTTAAATTAGGAACTGAATCAGCTAGTTATTAGTTCAATCACAAGCTTGTAATAAGAGATTTAAAAAGAAAGGTAAGATATTAAAAAGGATGAGAATACAAGACCAAAGGGAATGGACTATTCATCCCATTTATCATTGCAATGCAATTTTTCACCAACCGAGGGTCTGTCGAGGACTGCGGATTTGCATTGGAGATTTTGTCCTGTCTTGCAGTGGAGTCGTGCTTGGAAAGGATCGCGTTGCAGTCAGTATACTTGAAGTAGAGTTGAAAAATGATAACATCTACCAATAACTGTCTCAATGTATACATGGGAATTGTATTTAGATAGACTTGTAGAACTATGAACCTATACTTTAAAGTAAATGAAGAACCTAAATACTGAAATAGGTTTTGAGTTCCATCTGTTGTTTGTGATGCTGGACGTACAGGAACTGATGCTTTGTTTCTATTGCTACTATTACACTGAAGGAAATAGTCAGCTGAATGCCTATTATGCACAGTGCTCAGGTACAGTAAAGAGCCATCTGGTAGCCATCACATTTTAAAATGAAGCATTCGGAGGAGGACCTTTGAGACACATCAGCTTCATTCAGCCATGGGCTGCTTTTTTCTAGGTCTAGGTCTATATATTAATTTTCACCCCACTGCTTAACTGTTTCAAAATATTTGATCTCTAACCAAACTCACAATCCCTGGGACAGCTTCACTCTTCCTACATTTGTCAAACAGCTTTTCTCACTGTGAAAAATTGCTTTTAATAGGGTTGAGCAATTACTTCTATTAATTTGAGTGTCAACACAGTATTTGGTGAACTTGAATCTGCAGTACTTTTCAAGAAAATATAATTACATACATGCAAAAAAGATACCAAGAGAATAATTTGAAACTAAATTAGATCCAATTATGACCTTGAGCCAGGGGGAGTTAGTCTCTCCTCCAGTACAAAATGAAAATTGTATGTTTATGTGATTTTTTTCTGGATCCTTCTAAACATAAAACACAAAAAACATCTTTCTCAACCACTGTGAGAAACTACAAAAACACCTGGCTCTGCTCAGGGTAGCACACACAATCCGTCAGGCTGTGGCTAATGGTGATATGTGTCTGCAATATCATGTATGGATCCTAGAGAGCATAATATTCTACAGTATTGATGCAGACTAATGCAGTTTCTTGTTTCTTTTGTGGCAAGCATTTTCTCATTTACATTTTTTTGGGTGTTTTTGTAGGTTGTAGATCAAATAATTTATTGATTAAACTGATGTAATCTTTGGGCAGGATTCCCTGCTGCCAGCCATTACCAGAATACAGGTGGGATTTGGCCTTACAGTACAGTTACTAGCTTTATATGGTATTTGTCATCTCCAAATCCACACTTTAAAGTATGCATTATATACTAATTTTCATAAAATGCTGTTTTGCGACTAAGTCTTTGAATAATTGGTGCACTTTACCATTCTGCACTAAAAAGGAAGTAATACAAAAGGTATGCCCAAAGACATCAGTCGGTCGCAACATACTACATACTCAAAAACCCATTAGAACTAAGATGAAGTATGGAATTAGGACACAGCAAGTAATTCTAGAAACATCAGTGAAGCCATTTAATTATGTTTGAACCCAGTCTATAAAAATGACAGCATTTGTATGGGTAATTTGGGGAGATGAGTTCCACATGCAAGTTTATGTTTATGCTGTCCACAAGAAAGCGGAGACCCACGGATGAGCCGTGGATATAACAATAGAATAATAATGTCCGTTGATTGACCCTAAAGAAAATTAAAGGAGGCAATAATCCTAATAATGTCTGTAATGTTCAGTCATCTACAGCAGCGGCCACCGATCTCTACCATTCAAAGATCAAGTTTAAAGTCAAAATATAAACCAAGACCTACTGCTTAGAAATTTAAGACCTCAGATGTGTTTTGCAGCCTATTGCTTGTAGTTCTTCATCTAATTATTAATTTTCTCGTACAATTCTACCCTCAAACTGATCCACAGAGGGGGAAAAAGGGCTTGTTGTCCACAGAAACTTATAGCGAACAACAGCAGTTGGGCTAATTTTGGTTACAAATAAGACGTGTCCTTGATAGGTTGATAGCGATCAATGGGTTGGTTGATTCATCTATGTCAGATATTGTTAAATATCTACAGTATTCCAGATTTATACCCGACAGCTCACAGCATCAGACCGTTTGGGACAAAGCTCTAAAACAAAACCACGGTTACAGTAAGTACAGTGAAATTCATAACACTGAACTGATATGACCCGCCTGAATCAGACTAAATTAGCCTGAATAAAAGAAAATGGTTGTCAGCCACATGTAAAACTGGCATGTAAATGAACATCTGTTTCTCTGTAATGGCAGCAGAGGAAGGCCTCTAGCTGAGCTCTGAGACAAATTCAAGTGATCAGTCTGAGCTCTCCCTCCTGCCCTCTTTCCCAGCTCTGCGCTCCAGGTAGGTTTGCTGTCACAGTTACAAATGACACATTCAGTTCCAGGACGCCAATCAGTCCCCACTCAGCATGTCTCCTCCCTGCAAGTTGCTGAGTGTTTAAAAAGATTACAAAGGAGGGTGGGAGGGACAGAAAGAATAACATCTGTGAACGCTGAGCACCACATGCTGAAACATCAAGGTTTGTAGTTCAACGCCCTGTAGTAAAATCTTGTGCCTATGAAGCATTGTATTGCAGTAATTTTCTACCATGGCACTTACAGATTTTATTTAAAATTCTCTCTGTACATTTACATTTTAGAAGATATTCCTCAGCCCTGCTTTTGAAAGAGTCACACATTTTGTCAGCTGGATTATCCTGCTACCTTTCAAAAGTAGAGGGTAAATATTTCTGCTGTCAATCATTTTGTAAAAGTATGCCACTGTTCTCCCAAATGGTGCTTCCCCATTTTGGAGCAAACCTCTCTACATACTGTTATTCTGAGTTCTGCCTCAAACTGATGCTCCTCTTCAGTAAAATCTCTGTTATCATCCTCTGTGTGCCGGCCAATCTACCTGCACTCAGGTTTCAAACAGGCCTTTACTCAGACAGATGTCCATGCAGCATGAAATACATCCACCAAGGAGATCACCTTTGCCCAAAATGTTTTGTCACGATGCTTGGATGCGGCAGGGACTCACTCGTCTATGTGTCACTCTTGTTCCTGTGTGGTCGGAGAATGATACTGAAGACTCCAGGGGTGTCAGTCTGTCTTCAGCGATGCATCAGGATCACACGTTCTAACCCTAGTTATCTTTTAGACACTCCAGGTGAACAGGATACACATCCTCTTAGGGTTTTTTTTCACTGTTATTTATTTTTCTATGACAAGAAATGTGATAAATATAAGGATGCTCTGGAGTGGTGTTTCCCAAAGAGGATTTTATACAGCACGGTAGTCCGGAAAGATAAGGTTGTGAACTGTCATTCACTGAAATGTAAAAGCATAAGCGCATAACGCCTTGGAAAGGAGACAGGGGTTGGCAGCAACATACAGGCAGCTCGTAGTTAAAACGGTTTTACTCCAATAGACAAGTTGGAACTAATTAAGAAAGAAAATATCTAATTAATGATGAATGTTAGCAGTTGAAGCAAGACCGGGATTAGGAAAGAGATATTCTAGCCTTTGTCAGTGAGGTAAGGTTTAGCTCATTCCAGCAATTTTCCTGCTCAGGTTGAAAGCAGTGGCTCTGTCACAGGCCCACACTGCTGACCTATGTCACATGACACGTCATAATGCTGCAGCGGCGGCAGCAGTGGCACAGCTTTCAGGTGAGTGGTGCGAGCAGGCATGCAGCAAAAGAATCGGCAGAGTACTGACAGCTTAACTACACTGCCATGATTAAAAGGTTGTTGCAGTGAGATGAGTGTGTTGTGTGACTTTAGCAGCAGGCTCGCTTTGGGCTTCATGAACTAGCCACAAAAATTGAGAAAAGAGTGTAATAATCTAGGCATTTGTAGGAGTAAAAAGACACAATAAGACTCTAACGACGGGCATAAGCCAGAGAGACACAAAAGACAGGAAGTCGCAAACAGCAGAGCAAGTAATGTGAGCAACAATGAGGCTGTCATTAAACCAATTACAACATGTGACGAAATATGGCAGCAGTGATAGAAAAGTTAATGTATTCGTTTTGCAGAGAAACAACTGCACATGTGCCTTTTCAGATTGTGCTAAAACGCAGCCTTAGAGAGAAAAAGAATGAGTCGGCCTCCCCGAGAAGCCACAGAGACCACGGAAAGAACACAATACAGGTTGTGGTGCTTTGGCAAGACCACATATGCTTATCAGCTTGGCTTCTTCTGCCTTAGCCCAGAATTAATTATTGCCTGACACTCTCTCTTTGCCTCTTTCTGCCTCTATAGAAGAGACGGAGCTCCCTGCTATGAGGTAGCAATAAGACCCCAGCTCCAGACGAGAGGGAGAAAGAGAATGAATGGGAGGCCCCTTCTTTCTGTGTCATACTCTATTCTCTTCCTTCCCCCCTTTACCTTTCTTACTGTCAATATTGACTTTTGGCTTTTTCTCTGACAAGTTTCAGTGACCAGATTGGCAGCCCTTGGGTGTTAAAGCCCACATCCTGCTTGTCAGGTGTAGCTGAAAGACACACAAACCGCAAGTGACTTGTTAAATCCAGAAATCCCTCACAGGCTGTATGACATGGCAGTAGGAGTTAAAAAAAAGGATATCGGGAGGATCTGCAGTGCCACGACAGGGTGGTCTGCCTGGCTAACAGGACTAATTACAATGCAAAGTGCTTGCAAACAACATTTGCGGAGAAAAATGTGGTTTGTTAATGGTATATTATCATCACTGACTGACGAACCACTAGAACCCACAACTCAACAGCAACAGCAAAAACATTTTGTACAAAATATAATTTCAGCTGGATTATGTTTTTTAATAACATAATGAGGATATGTTGTCAATTTACGTATTTGGCAAGTCGCAAATATGTTCATACGAAATGTATCCGTAAAATGTTCACAGTGTTTTCTGCCGAAATATCCTATCTTGAAATACGTTATCCACTTGTAGTGACAACAGGATTATTAAACTTTAGTCTGGTTATGTTTCGGCACTCACAACACTTGGTTAAGGTTAGGGGAAGATCGTGGTCTGGTTTGATACTGAAAAAGTTCACAGTGACTTCAGACGGAACATGTATATTTACATTTAACCAAAACCACACTCTTCCCCTTACCTTAACCAAAGTGCTTTTGTTACCTAAACCACAGACGAGACTACCCCAACCGCCTTGTGCTGACTCTGCAGCCATTAAAAAATGTGCAGCTGCATTCATTCAAAAAAAAAAACATTGCCTCTGAACGTAATCCACCCAGTGATTACATTTCCTACAAAACTATCTGCTGCTGCAGTTTAGTTATATAGAAACATCATTTCTAGGAGACAGGGTTGCTAATACAACCTTCTGAAATATCAGTGTACCTCAGTACAACATTGTCAATGTAATTGTTTCCTTTGTTGACCTAAATTCTCACTAGTCGCGGGTTTCAGAGAAAACCCACATATTATCTCTACAGATTCAAAGTTAAGACATTTCCCTCATAAGCACTTAGGCATTCAGCAGTTAGTTATTAAGTTATTAACGTTCACAGAGGGGTTAGTTTGTTGGCATGTTTTCTTTGTTGACAGGCTGTCACACTCACCCCTGGTGATCGCCATGTTTTTTCTACTGGAGATCCACCAAAGAGTCACCCTAACATTGATTCATAATTGAGATTTTCTAGCTCCAAACAACAGAAGAGGTGTTTGCGAGAGGTAAACCCAAAGTAGTAAATCCAAAGGGAACATTTAAAGTCTGCATCGAAACCTTTAACCTTTCATCATTGGTTAAAAATTCTGAAGTGTTTTGTTCAGTTTGCTTTACTTACGTTTCCCACCAAAATCAACACTCTGGCACAGAGTGTATAATATCGTGTAGAAACAGTGGCTTCTTTTGTTCACAGAAACCACTAATATCATTATTATTTTTTTTTTAAATACTGTGGTATTGATCGCTTACATTTCCTTAGCAGCTGATCATTTCAGTCAGGATGAACAAGCGGCAAAAGGTTGTGATCATAATCTGATTTTCTGTGCCATTGAAAGCATGTCATGTAGACCCGGAGGTTAATTCTCGATTTTGGGAGCAGCACGTGTAACAAAATAATCTCAACTCAAAACCCTCCTACTAGCATTTTCAGGGCTTTCAACCACTTTTTACTGTGTACGTCAGATCTCTTAAGTCAGATAATCAACACAGATCATATTCATCCTCAATACACTGCCTGTCATCGGCATCTGCTGCTCTCCTTTTGCCTTAGCAACAATCCATTTTCATTACAAAGGTACTGGTACTTAACCTCAGACTTCCTCGCCTGACTTGTTGAATGTTTTTGGTGAACAGGAGAAATTAGACACTTGGTTGCCTACTACAGTGGGTGAATTAACAGTTCAAGACCGCCTTTTCCAAACGTGAGATAACAAAATAACTCTAAGCAAAAGATATTTGGCAGTTTCAATCAGAAGAATGAGGGATGAGTGCATAAAAGGGACAGGCAGATGGCTGACTAAATTCATACACCAGGTGACCTTTCCGTAACCCCTCTACGCATTTCTCCCTCTCTGCTGACTCTTTCATCAGTTTCCTGCATTCAGGCAAAGGAGGCAGCGGGCACTATTTGCTCACAGCTGTGCAGCTGATGCTCTGAGCTCAGCTTCTGTGTTCATATGGGATGCAGCAGTAAAGGTCATTTCTAGAAGTTCAACATTAGTGATCAGAATTTCAAGTGAACCGTGTTGCCCATGTTTTGCGGCCATACAGGGAGTACCCGGGGACTTATCAGGTGCGCTGAGAGAAACTGTAAATGGATCAAGTTACTGGTCCGCCTCAGTCTCAGTGTCATTTGTATTAGGTGCTTCCCATTGTCATAGGCCTCATGTTAATCAGAGTTTTATTTCTCTGGGTGTGAGTGTGTGTGAGTGTCAGTGGTCCCCCACTAAACCCATGAGGAAGAGTTTCATCAGTTCAATTTAAAACTAATCTTGTCAGCCCCATCAGACGTGCGAGTGAGAGAGTGCATGCTGAAAGAGTCATCCTATAAGAGTGTGACTCACCATCTGTAACGTATTTTTGCCTTTGTATGGACTACGGCTCATTATATTTCTTTGGAAAATTTGCACAGCCAAGCAAATCAAAGTCACCAGCCCTGAAAAAAGAAGGCAAGGAAGTGGCTTTGGTTAACCCACGTTTGGGGATAGCTTTTGTTGTGTGGAAATAAATCCGGCTCCTGATTAGACAAGCTCTGCATGAGGTTCAGGCGATGGGATGCCAAGCATTTGAACCGTTCATGAGTGGGACATTATAATTGACATGAAATATGTAATATATTCTAATTAAATATTACATGGAATTGTCATCCAGGGATGTTTACATGCGGATTGTTTAGAGCCTGCAGTGCCTTGAATCTATAAAAAAACCACTGTGTCGAATCTTTGCTGTTTATAGGGGGACAAAATTAACCGTTGTTCCACAAATGTTTAACTATTTTCATTTGTGTTCGCTGAAATATCTGTCACCTTAATAAAGCTTTATGTGTGCTGGGAATTTTAAACAAACCTTGTTCTATCCTTTCTTGCATTAAAGAATTTCAGTAACAAGCACCTTTTGGTTTGACATCTGGCCCATGTGTGCATAGTACGAGAAGATTTGCTTGAAACTGGCACAAGAAGCAGTTTTCCGAGCCACTACTTGCTATGAAAGCTTGTACAGAAACGGCAGTTGGAACCATCACAATCCAGCTCTGTCCTGCTGCCTACTTCCTCTCTAACAGACATAAATCTATGTGCTGTAAAACACAACTTTAATCTTTCATCTGCATGCCTGCTGGACTTCTGATTGCAAACTTTTTAAAAAAATTATTTGGGAGTACAAACCGATTTTAAAATATTCCTTTTCATTTGGACCAATGCTACAAAAGTAGTGCATCAAGAAAAGCAGGAGCATACAGGATATTTCTGTTAGCTACATATCTTGCCTGTTCGCTCTCGTTTTGTACTGAAGAAGCACTGAAGTAGGCAGCGAATCTTTTAATGCATCTATCTGCCACACTCAGGCTTCCCTCTTTGCCAGTGTTTAGAAACGTGAGCAACAGGAAAGTCGGGTGGGTAGAGAGACTGTGCTTTTCTCAAAACGACCTGTGTTCACCCTCCTGTCCCAGCAAGCATTTACTCAGCTGAAATGTCCTGGAGCAAGACACCGAACTCCAACCTGCTGTTCTGCCGCTGAGTCTGACCTCGGGTCTTCAAGGAGTGACGCAAAGATCAATAAAGCATCACATTCATCATATTATCAAACTGATTTCAAACCAACCTGGGAGGTAAGGTTACTCTGCATGGGCATCCATTATTTTCAACACTCTTTGTTTGATTCCTTAATGTATAAACTGTATCTGTCCACAATTAAACACTAACACTGCAAGCAACTCGAACAAAAACTACCGGCAGCTCAAAATCCAATTATCCCTTGAGAACGTAACCACAAAACAACAGCAATATTAACACTGTTAAAAAAAAATTATAGGAGAGGGAAAACTGGCTAATGCTGCCACTCAAAAGGTCAATTACATGCTTATGTTGACATATTTAAATCCAGACTGGGGACATGCCAGAATAAGAAGAGCCCGTCAGTCAAGACCGGTGGAAGCGTGTGAAAGCTCTTCCTCAGCCTGGATACACATCAGTAGATTGGAGCTTTACGGCCATCCTTGAAATTTTTTGCCTTATTCAACGAGCCCGTGTGACATACTGCTCACATGCATTCACACAAATACGCTGCTCCGGGCTGGTTCTGGCTTTCGCAGGGTTTAAGTGCTTAGCAGGGAGAGGACACTCCAGAAGGCTAATTCAGGTCTTAAGACTCCAATGTTACAGTGAGGATTTTTTTTTTGTGAGCATATGTCTGTGTGTGTGTGTGTGTGTGCGTGTGTGTGTGTGTGTGAGCGTTTATATACCAGTGTGGCTATATGTTATTGTGTCTTCAGTATCAATCTGCGAGTGTGTGAGTCATCCCACTATGAGGCTGTCTCTGAAGCACAACAACCAGCCATAATCTGCTGGACATCGCGTGGTAATGGCTCTCTGTGAGACAGCTAATAAGTTACACGCCAGATTGGAAACTGCAATAAGCCCGACTGAATCACTATTCTGGGCTACATCATTATTTCTCGACCCGCTGACTGTGACCCCAGGGTGGGCTGCAGAACTGCTTTGAAGGGTTGATGACATGATGCCCCCCCCCCCCGAAGACTTGCTTTGTGTGTGATTTCAGATCCCCCCTGACCCCTTGTTAGTATATATTTCGGTATAGTGCTAATGCAATGCTCTCGTTCTTGGTTTATGTGTATTGAAATTATAGTCAAGTGTCCTCTCGCCTTTTACGATGGTATTATTTGCTTTCACAGTTTTACTGAGTCTGCCCTGACAACACACAATAAATCCAACTCTTAAATCCAAGGCCTCTGAATCCATGAACACACCTTTTAACTTTTTCAGCCAGAAAATAATACGTCAAATCTTGTGTCTCCACGCTCGCTCGTTCTTGTTCCCCTGCAGAGAGTGACTGGGCTCATTTCTGAAGGTTGTATGTCACTGTAAATTACGGGTTCAGACCGCGGATCCCAGCGCAAACAGATCGAGCCGAGTCCCGCTGCCATTAATACTCCCGTCCAGGAAGAAAAGACGTCGATGCAGGTCTCCGTGTGCGCTCGCTGCACGTGTGCGCCGGTAGCTATGTGCGTGAGGCCACGTCCCCGAGTGGCTCGCTGAAAGCTGCGGGGCGAGGATTGAGAGCCCGTCTCGCGCAGACAGCGTTCTGCTGCCGGACTCCGGCTCCGGGTGGAGGAGGCATCCGGCGGGCCCAGAGAAGGGGGCTGGCGCGTTTTCAGCACCACGGAGAGCTCCGGCGCAGTACTCGCTCTATGTCACGGCGGCGCGCGCGCCGGCCAATCCTCATTTCCCACTCTGCTGGCCGTCACGGGGGCTTGGCTGCCGCCGCGCCAGCTCTCTGGTGACACTGATAGGATTTTCTCCTGAGAGAGAGGGAGCTGAAGCACCTCATTTAACACAATCAGACAAGAAAATCGCATCTTGTTTAGGCATCCCAACCCCCCCCTCATTCTCGAGAGTTTTTTTTTTTTTCGCGTGCCGCTGAGTGGATGGAGGGTGTACGTCGCTGTGTGGAGACGCTGATCGTTAACAGATGAAGTCCTCCCCGCGCCCCGCCGGGGAAACTGGCAGGGCACCGGGTGAGAAGGGGGTGGAGGGCGGAGGGGTTTTGGGGGACCGGGAAGCCCCGCCGACGAGAGCCCAGCGAGGGATCTGCGCGTCTCGCTGCGTTATCGCTTCAGTCCCTCTGCTGCTCGAGCGAACCTGGCGCATCCGGGCAGAGGAGCCTGGAGCCATTTATCAAACACTGCCCTGTTGTTTTCGAGCAGGTAGAGCGGTTGCACGGTTACCAAAGCTGCTACCTGGTCCTACTGAATGATTAATCACACCCCGTGTTACGCCAGACAGTAGACGACATGCCAGGTAGTGTAGTTAAGCACTGTCACAGATTGTCATTGACATCGCCCTGCGCTATTACGGCCGGTACCTCACACATACATGATTTCTCAGACTGTAAATTCTGGAGCTCTCGGTCTGTCTCTCCCTCTCTCTCTCTCTCCCTCTCTCTGTCTCTCTCATTGATGCGTTTGTCCCCAGTTACTCACAAACTAATGCCAAATTAGACCACGCCGCTGCCATCCTCCTTACACTTCCCATTCACTCACACTCACAACGCAAATAGTGACAGGTGCAGCAGCCCCATGCACCCAAAGCAGCCAAACTTGTGAAAACCAAAAAAAAAAAAAAAACCCAAAAACCAGAGACGCCTTAAGCAACCTCGGAGCCCTTACAGCTCGTTTAGTAAACGCAGCTTCCACCTTACCTTTGGTTTTCTGAGGCAAGAGGACAGAAAGGAAGGGAATTCGAGCAAATATGCCACCGATGTCCTCGCAGCGACGCGTCCAAACTGCGCTCCCCTTAGTTCCACTTCTCCCCTCCCGCTCGGCAGGGTGTAAAGGGCTCGGATTAACGACAGACCGGTGCGTCAGCGGCAGCTGTGGTGGCGGCGGCGGCGGGTCGCGCGTCCCAACTCTCAGCAGCGGCGGCTTGCCATCCTCCGGTTCAACCCGGCCGGTCTCCTCTCCGCGCTGCGCTCCTGCTCTGCCCTATTTCAACTCCCCTCGCTCCGCTCCTCTCCTGACGTCAGCCGCTGCACGCCAAATGCGGCGAGGCTGCATCTGCAGACCCATCGCGCCGGAAAGCGACACCTGTGTGTGCATGCGTGCATGGGGCGGTGTGTGTACGAGTGTGTGTGCGTGTGTTGAGCCATTAGTGGGGACCAAATTCCCTGACGGGGGCACAGAAATCGGGAAAATCAGAAATCCTAAGATTGTTTGCAGATGTTTTACTCCATTCCTTTCTTGCTTTAAGGGTTGCCAACCGATTTGAGTTTAGTCTAAGTTGGATTTGGTGGGATGATTGATCCAGGTTTGGGCTAAAATTGCATGAAGTTGTGATACTTTTTAAGTTGCGGGAACGCATGGCTTCTCTTTGGGGAATGTACGTACAAAATACAAAATAAAGACCATCAATCTTTTACCTTGAATGCAAATCACTTTGTTACGAGAATTAAATCTACTGCTTTCCATTCAGTGCAGTGAATAAGATTCCGCGTTAGATACTGACACTTGTTTAAAATTCTGAATTTGCTATACTCAGCCTCTGAAAACAGACGTTGATTTTAATGCAAATTGCACTATATTAAATTATATTAGCCTGCCTGTTAACATTCACATCTTACAGTGTGTTGTCAAAAAAAAAAAATAATAAAAAGCCAAGAGTAACAGATGTTGGAGATGTTGCAGTTTTCTGCGTATTCAGCGAGAGCGTAAAAACAGTCAGATGTTGTCAGAAGTATCATATGCATATTTCATTTTGTTTTTCACGGTTTGTTTTCCACTCAGACCCTGAAGGGCTGCCTTATGCAGCGACTGTCGGCAATATGACAAACGCTCGCGGCGTCACTGACTAATCAACAAGGCTGATGTTCACAGAGGCGTTAGACACGCAGAGGACAGACAGGTAATGTCGGAGTCACTTTCACGGGCGAGTTTTACAGAGTTTACCTCGCCATATCAAGGTGTAGTTCAAACGTTAGACGCACACATGCAGTTCAACAGTACAGTGCCATTTTACTTCAGTTATAGCGAATCATCTGTGAAGTGCACATCTCCCTGAGACCGGATGCGAGCACCTATCCAGAAACGGGCATCAAACGTGCTCTCCCTCTCCATCTCCTTATCCCTTTGCAACAAAGTGGGGCGTGCGTTCACCGAGCATGGCACAATTAGGCCCACATTCTGTATTCTAGAAAGACACGAGTATGGTGGCGCCCCCATCAAAATTGCATGTGGCACTAAAACATTTATGCTCGATGTAACATTTATCAAGACAATGGGAAAAAAAAAAAAAGACGGTTGGAAAAAACAAGTAGCAATGGGGGGGGGGGGGGGGGGTAAAGGGGGATAAGGGAAAAGTAAAGAAGGAAACTTTAGTCATGCAGTTGCAATACTTGATTCCTTTCAGTGCTATAGGCTTCAAGGGAGAGAAGGGAGAGGGAAAGGGGGAAGCAGAAGAGGTCGTAGCCGTTGGAAGGGAGCTGCTGCATCTGGTGTGTGCACCCAAAGACAAGCAAAAGTGCAAAAGTAGTTTTCCTAGGTACAAAACATGAAACATCAAAAAATCAATGAAGTATTTTATGCTCAATAATGTCATTTCTTTGCAGTAACTTTGTTAAATACTCATTTCATAAATATCTATTTTATTAATGATTAATATAATATAATAATATATAATATATCAACCATTAAGTAGGGTAATGCACAACTAAAAAAAGGCTACATTTAGGGCTTCAGGAGGTAGTGCCAAGGTGTTGCTAGGTGGCTGCCAAGGTGTTGTTATGTACTTATTCAGTTTTTGGTTGCGAAAGTGCCAAAGGGTTGTTATTCTGCGGTTGCTATGATGCTTGGATGTTGCCAGGTAATTGCTAAGGTGTTTGGTGTGGTTGCTAGGACATTGTTGTTTGTATATTGCTCATTAACACTGCTTTTTTTGTCCATCTCTGACTAGCTACTCTACTCAATTCCACCAGGGTTGGATTGTTGGGTAAACTGTCTGTTAAGAGCACTCTAAAAAGTCAACAGAACTTAGTATTCAAACGCACATCTTTGAGTGAACTGATCATATATTTATATCATCGTTTGAACTGGTTTCTATGGCGTCCCATGGGTTGGCGTGTTTCAACAACACAGTCAGAGACATTGTGAGAACAACTTTTGTGAGATAAAACTAACTTGAAATACATTAACAGACTGTAGCCGTTAAAGGGATTTGACGAAATCTAAAGTATCTCTACGTATTCAGACAATGTTTTGCATGATAGCTTATAAAAAACACAAATCTTCCTATCACACCCTACAAAACCTGATGAGACTATCTTGCAAAAATACTGCAATTTGTTACTGTTAAAGAAAAAGTGCACTTTTCATTGTTCTCCTACAATTGTCTCATACTTACTCTGAGCTTAATCACAGTGAGGTAAAACCATTTCATTATTAAGTAAGGGTAAGATCTGATCATGATCATGGTTTAGATTGCATTGACAAATTTCCATTAAGAACAGGATCCTTCTTTGAAAAAACACATTTGTATCACATCTTAGGACATGACATATTTTCAGAAAATCAGCAATTTTGTTGCAACATTTTTTCTCCCAAATAGCCTTTAATCTTTAGGTTATAATCCTCTCAGCTTTTCAGAGAAATGTTCCTTGTTTGCAACATATGAAAAAAAATGACAATACTGTAAAAAATTACATCTGGATAACATTTGCTTTCATATTTTCCTGTGGGGGCATAGTTTTGGCTACAAAAATCACTTAGTTCACATCAGTGCATTTCCCCCAAGATGCCAAGTGCACTAAAGCAGCAAAACCCCTGAATAATCTCAGTATTTTAAAATTATGGTTTGTTCTCTATATCTCTTCACTGTGATGTACAGCACTATAGAGGATTCAGCACACAGCTGTTGATCTGATAACTTTCTGAATGTGTTTTCTCCTCCGTCCTGAAGCCTGCGTGCCTGATGGACACGCAACCTTTCTTTTTTACACTGAAGAACAACTTTAAAGTACAGATTTAACACATTTCCACTTTACCGCGGTTTTCATAAAGACGCCCTCTTTACACCTTCTTACTTTTACACAAGGACAACATGAGAACACACACACATAGACGCATACAAGATGCAAACAAATACACATCGCTTAAAGCGTCTCCAGGCCATTGCGGTTGGAATGTTCAGATCTATATTATTGACAAATGCATATCAGATCTATTCATAAAACCAACAACTCTCTGGGCAATGCAGAGAAGATCTCAGTCGGCTGTAGGCATACCCTGAGCGGCAAATCAATCACACCTAAATGGTGCAAATATGTATCGACCCTCAAGGGGCTCATATAGACGTCAGGCCGTGCATTGCGTTTCAACAGGAACATCATGGGCATTTTACCCTGAGCTACTCCCATGGCTGGACAAACTGAGCTTCAGACTAACGTGGTGGGATTGAGCAGCTAAGGCAGTCATCACTATCCCTGCCATCATTTGCTCAGGAGTGTTTGCACTAGCAGTCATACGTCAGAAACATAATATCTTCTCCCCTCAACCTTAAAAGCACTCAGGCATGTGTCAGCACTAAAAAGTCTCTCTCACGGAGCCGCTCCCTCAGAGACAGAAACACCAGGAGATAGAATCATAACTCTTCTTTATGTCCTTTTGCTCCAGCTCACCACTGCAAGTGTTGATGTTATTCGCACACATACACACACGTCTACATCGCTTACAGCAGAAGAGACTCTCACGCTACACCTGTCACTGTCAGTTTCTAAATGTTTAAAATTTAGAATAGAAAAACTTCATAAGTTCATAAGTTGATTGTTTATAAAACGTATGTGAATACGATTTTGAATGTGGTGGAGGGAACTCAGCACTTTTGTAGGGGTGGAGCTTCTGAAGGAGCACTGAAGGGGAGGGTTGTATTTGTTTGGCTGTTGAGTTCAAATTTCAGCAAACTTTATCTAGAATCATTTACTCCTCCTTTAAGGTATAGTTGGTGTTCGTCAACTAAAATATTTGGTTGAGGTGAGGGAAAGATTGTTGTCAGGGTTAATAAAAACAGGGTTACTTGCAGGTCTGTAAGAGGACGTAAACTGTGGTCAGCTGCATGAAAGCCTGATGTGCCACACAGCCAGTCTTAACCCCATTCTTTCCGCCTTGTTACATAAAGGAAACACTGCTTCCTGCATAGGGATTGCCCTACGGGTTACTGTTTGTTGACCTTGGTTGCATAGAGTAGACTTATACAAGTATATCTAGGGTCAAGTTGACTTTTTGCTGCACAACCTGGTGGAAAATCAGTGTAGTATGCAATATGGCTGATGCATCCTCACCAGAAAGACAAGGCTATTATTTCCAGCAGGGAAATAATAGCCTTGTCAAAAGCCCCAACGTAGAGGGGACTCTTACCCTACTCTGCTTTAGTTTCTGAAAATTGACATTGAAAGCATTTTATGAAATTTCTAACTTTGAACAATTTTTTAGTGTCACAGAAACAAACAAGCAGCCACACACTGCCAAGCCACTTTGTGAACCAACTAGAGGCAACACAAATGACAAAAACGTACCCACTCAAAACAATTCTCTGCTCGTACAAACTGGCACACATTTGCGCACATGCACTTACATGAGCTCACAAAGACATAAATAACGGTTACTTCATCCTGCGCTCTATTGAATACAGCTGTCAGAGAAACCTGTACTGTATCATTACTGTTGTTCACTGAAACAACCCGCAGCTGGAGAGAGAGAGGGAGACAGTTCAGACAAAGTGTTGCACTGGCTTTTCTTTGTGGCCTCCAGTCATGAGACTTCTTATGGACAAACCAAGGCTTTTGATTTGTTATGCAGCCTCTCTCTCTCTCTCTCTCTCTCTCTCTCTTGCTCTCTGTCTTACACACACAGACACACAAAAACACACACACAGAAAAAGGCATGCATGCACCCACATGCAGAGAAACATGCTCAGGCTCTGAACTACATTACTCACTTTTGGTCCCATGCCCGTAGCCCCCCCACCACCACCACCACCACTCACACACCTTGTATAATGGTCTTTGTTTCCTCCTCCTACCCAGCTCCAATTTGATGGCAGTGCAGCCGCCAGGTTCCCCAGATGACCATTGAGATAGAGCTAACAGATGAAAGCAGCAGTAAGACGCTAGCGGTAATGGTGCTGCAGCTCCGGCTTACAGCCCATATTTCTCCCTGATGACTGTGCTGCCCTGACTCTCTCTGACACCTGCAGGAGTGAGCTGCTTGGAGGAGTTGTTAGTATTAGAAAGGCCGGGATGCATACAGAGAAAGAGGAGACACGTGGACATACACATAGACACACATGCTTAGGAATACATAAGGACCTGTATTGACTGAGTTGATTTCCTAATCCCTCTCCTCACTATATTCCCTTCAATACATTCACAATACCGTTTTCAGTGGTTGATGCACTTTCAGTTCATGCAGTATCACATTTTTATTGTCTATGTGAAGCAGCTGTGTGCGTAATAATGGACAAGGTAAATTGTAAGTTGTGCAAAGGACAGACCAGAGCCAACCCCATTCAAGGGAAGAAAAATGTTTCTTTGGTCTTTCGTTGACAATGCTCATAAAAATACAGTAAAAAATATTTGGATGAAAGAGGACCAAAAATGAGGCAGGTTTTTGTGTTATGTTGTCTACATTTTTTTTTTCAGAGCGCATGGGAGGACCTTTTACATTTGCAACTTTTGATCATCACAGATTTAGAATTCATATCATTCATCCCTTGTGAGATTGATTGTAAAAAAAAAACAAAAAAGATATCAAAAACATTTGTTCAATAAGAAGATGGGTTTTGCCATATACAGAGAGCCTCATGTATCAGAGGCTCATTTCTTTGTCACAATCAACTTGCAGCCAACAGGACCAATATGTCAGTTTTGAGAAACAGAATAGTTGTGGATCTTTATAGTAATTAGTGATTAAATGTTATTTATCATTTATCACTAACCTACAGCATCTCCCATCATCACTTTCTTCTGTATCATAACAGAAAACAGAAATATCGAAGACACAGACAACCACTGTCAGCTTCCTGTTTCGTACTGATGTTCTATGTTGGTATCTTTTAACCATAACTTCAATTGTTCCCTGACCTGAACTAAGTTGCTATTTTAAGTCTTTCTTAGCCATTGTAGTGTCAAATCAGAAAATGGTTTTAGTTTTCAATCATGATTTGTAAAGGTTCTGGAAGGCACTGACAAATGTTGTTGTTCTGCCGAAAGGGCATCAGATCCTAAAACTCCTACAGATGTGTTTAAATAAAAATGTATTTTGTCATTTTATTTTGAAGGACTTGTTACTCCTGCACCCTGGTGAGCAGTGGACTTTAATCATTCACTGAATGTGACCAGTTTTCTTTTTGATTTTAATGGTGTGGCTCTTAGCACAGCTGCCTATAGAGGAAACTATCTCCTCCGAGTCTCCAACCAGATCACTGGCCAGATATATATCTAATGTCATGATCCAAAATGATCTCAGCTAATTCGTGTTTTCCTTCGAGATGACAAAAATTGCAGAACTCGTGCCCCTCAGCAGCCACACACCTTTACCTGCACTTATTTTACTCATTCAGCTGCAGTGATTACAACTGTTTTTAATTTAACAGTTCTTAGTTCAAAAATAGAGAGTCACCGGGAAGTAAAGTAAACTGGACACATTGTATTATGTACAGTATGCCATACATGTGGAGATCGAATTTGCGATTTGGTGGCTATGTGGAAATTATGGCTCCATTAACATATTAAGTTTTAATTCGGGGTACAACAATTGCAGCTATCATATTGATAAGCTATTAATGGCTGAAACTTATTTTCACTTTCAAAAAAAGTCAGACATATGGTTCAGCACCCTTCTCCACCCCAATAATTTTCCCACAGTTCCCTAAAGTAGCCTACAAATGCTTCAGCTGCTGAACCGATTTCTGAATAATGTGAACTTGTAAGCCTGAATATGCACCCAAACATATTTATGGATCACCGAGACAGTTTTGCAGTAACAAATCTCAAACACAGTCCTTATGCAAGGTGAGTTATGATCTCCCTGTTTCTCTCTGTCACTATGCATCATCACGTGTCCCTCTTCTTTCCGAGCATTTCTTTCTCTCACCAGCTATTTTCTATTTAGTTTGCAAATGGCCACCTCAGCCCCTTTCTTGCCCTTTATGACAGATCATAAATGTGTATATTCGCTGTTTAGCAAAAGTCACACTTTCCTGTGGATGAAATTAAATTTATACTTAAAGACATAAGGTTAAATGCCTCATCTTTCTAGATTATGCCCTCTGTGTGTATGTGTGTCTTTGTGTATACGTCTCAATTTTTTAAAATGAAAAAACAGGAGAGAGTAGTTCCATCTTTCTAAAAAATGTGATCGAGCTGAGCACCAGGTATGCAGTCCATCTCTGCTTTCATCAGTCAGCTGACCCTCTTTTACCATCACATTCCACAGAGTTTATCCTGTTTGAGCATTTTGATGTGTACAGTCCCCATTAACCCAGAGGGGCTGTTAATCCTCATATGTAATCTTCCCTCCTTTTCTTGTTGTTTTTGGTTGTTTTCTCTCTGTGTAAAGCCAGCAAATGTAATTCACCTCCAGTAGCTGCTGTCATTATCTTGCATCCAATGGATAAATTGGAGTTTCTTTACAGTGCAAATTTCCATTCTTTACTTTACTTTTTTCATTAAATTCCCATCAATATAATGGCAATCTGGCAGATTTGGATAATTTTCATCCACTGTCTGTGGACGAGTTGATATTAAGAGAAAAAATAAACCCAACATCCCTGTGTCAATCTGGGTGGGTTCCCTTATTGTATGTCTTCTCCCTCTCTCTGTCCACACCATGTCTGCCTCTCAACTTTACACTATCAACTAAAGGTATGTATATACAGTATATATATATATATATATATATATAGTCTGCAACAGTGAAAGGCATAAGATGATTATCCTTTATTTAACAGACCCAGACTTTGAATTAGCTATCCATAAGGCAATATGATAAAGCTACTAAAAATTTTTGTAACACCACAGTTCAACTGAACGCCTATGACGTAGGTTTTTTTTGTTTGCAGTTCTAAATTAAAGGTAAAAAAAGCAATTCAGCAGAGGCAAACCATGTTGGATTTTGCCTCAGGTGGTCCTTAGCCGCCGCATCATTCATTACGATCATGGAATGTGCAACTTACTGGGTATTATCCCTTACATGTGTTATCTACTATCTCACCGTAAAAAAAACTTGTACTTCTCATTATCCAGTTAAAAAAAGTAATTACTCAATATATTCCTCCCTATAACAGGAATTCATTGCAAGGTACTCTGCTTGTTCATTCTGTTCTCATTTCATTCAGTGCTATTTTTGGATGGGTTACTGGAATATGATTATAGAAACAGTACCTGTGACTCACTGCAACATTTGTTAGTGGGAAAACCAATAATTTCAATGTTAGAAATTACCACCCATCACTGACTAATAAAATGAATTTCCCAGTGAAACACATTTTCAAAAAAGCACCACAGTCCTCAAGGGCAGCTGCCATTACAGGGTCACTATTAAGATTATGAGTCCCATTGGCGTCTGACTGTGTTCCTGTCATTTAGCAGCGTAATTCCCTGACGGGGACGATCTGTCTGAGAGGATTTGGCACATGAAAAAAAAAAAGTTAGATAATAATCCCAGAGGGCAGAGCAAGGCAGAGGATGAAAACACAAATAATAGATATACCAGACAGAGGTTGACTGTTAGGAATCCCAAGGGAAACCAATGTCCAGTGTCAGTGTTGGTGCGTGGACGAATACAGGTGTATTTGTTTTGTTTGAAGCTGCTTTTTAAAAGCTTTTTCAGCTATTTACCTGTGCATGAATGCTTTTGTATGCTTTGTTTCTTTAAAAAAAAAACAACTGTATGCTGTTACCAATAGGTATAAGTGGATACATCACATGAGATAAATATGTTAAATAGTTTTTCACATATGATTTGTCCACATGATACAAAGTGTAATGTGAATGTAAACTTAATATGATTTCATGTGTTTTTTTTTTGTGAGGGAGCATTTCACAAAGACATGAAGTGATTAAAGTGCTCAGAAAACATGGAAATTTGAATATATACAATGTCATTACAACTGACAAACTCCATCTACTGATGAAGTTCATGTGGTATATCTGAAAGCTTCAGAACAGCTACTAAATAGACCTTGAGGTATCTCAACTGCTGTTTCCAAGGTCAAGAATGTACTTTGAACCTCATTTTAACATGTAATAAACTCACATGTATTCATGTGGTTTTTGCACCTTTCACATGTCAAATGTAATATTTAACATGTCAAATATGATACGTATCACATGTGAAAACACAAATTTTACATGTGCTTTATTTGTATGGGTTCAATTCAAGAGTAGCAGTTGTGATTTACGACTTCATGTGTCGGTGAAATAAGGTTACACAGCAGGCACAAAATTTCTCCCCGAAACCACTGGGTGGAAATGTGTTAGAATGTACACTCACCAAGCATCTGCTTATTCATACAAGTATACGATTAGCTAATCATGTGGAAGCGGTGCAGTGCATAAAATCATACAGATATGGGTCAGGAGCCTTAGTTAATGTTCACATCAAACATCACAATGGGGAAAAAATGTGATCTCAGTGACTTTGACCATGGCATGATTGTTGGTACCAGACAGGCTGGTTTGAGTATTTTCTGAAACTGATGATCTCCTGGGATTTTCACACACAACATCCAGTGAGCGGCAGTTCTGCAGACAGAAACGCCTTGTTTATGACAGAGGAGAATGGCCAGACTGGTTGGAGCTGACAGAAAGGCTACGGTAACTCAGATAACCACTCTTTACAACAGTGGTGAGCAGAAAAGCATCTCAGAATATACAACAATATACAAAACGGGAAAGTTGAGGACAGGAAAAAAACGTAGCCTGATTTTTGTTGAGGCGCAGAGATGGTAGGGTCAGAATTTGGTGTCAACAGCATGGATCCATGGACCCAACCCGCCTTGTGTCAACAGTCCAGGCTTTTCTCAGCACACTTTGGTTCCCTTAATACCAGTCAATAATGGTTTGAATGCCACAGCTTATCTGAGTATTGTTGCTGACAATGAGCATCCCTTTATAGCCACAATTTACCGTCCTCTAATGGCTACTTCCAGCAGGATAATGCACCATGGCACAAAGCAAATGTCTCAAACTGGTTTCATGAACCTTTGGGATGTGGTAAAACAGGAGATTGGCAGCATGAATGTCCAGCTGACAAATCTGCAGAAATTATGTGACAAAGTCATGTCAACATGGAGCAGAATCTCAAAGGAACGTTCCAACATCTTGTGGAATCCAGGCCATGAAGAACTGAGAGCAAAGGGAGGCGCTACCTGGGATTATTATGGTGTTCCTAATAAAGTGTACGTTACCTCTGTAAATATGTGAATCTGGATTCTTGGATTTCTGGATAGAAATTAAAGCTTTTAAAATATGTTTGCACATTCTTTATACTTTCAAGTGGGAGGTTGATCTCAGTTTTTACTTCCATTTAGAAAGAGCACTTTGTACTCTTCAATATTGTCCCTGATGTGGGCCCACAAATCACTACATACAACATTTTTTTTTAAAGTTAAACAACATGGAATGTAAACTTACAAACACCAAGCTTCTTGCTGTTGGGAGCAACAGATGAAAAGCTCACTGTCCCTGGTGGCCTTGCGGTCTCTGAGTCTGTGACTTCTATAGGTTTGTGTCAGATCAAGATCAGTCCTAATGAGCTCTGACCAGAACACACGGCAAACTGCTGACTAGTTCAAAGAAACAAAATACTCACAATGCTGGATTTTTTCCACGTAACCAACTGTGAGCTATGATCTCTTAATTATTGCACTTATCAAATCCGCTTCATTCATAATCGCAGCATGTAATGAAGGGGAGGAGAGCTGCCATTGGAGGGGTTTTAAGCCTTGAGATAACTAATTCGATTGCACGTAGGGTTGTGCCTTTCAAAACAAAGGACTCAGTAGGGAAAATAAAAGTGAAGTAGTGATAAATGCAGTGAAAGAGTTATGAAAGAGTAAATGATAAATCCCTGCCACAGGCTAAAACAAACAGATTAAAGAGCCGACAGTACAACAAGGATTAAAATTAAGAAAGGCCAAGAGTCAACAGGGCCCAGTAGGCTCATAAGGGATCAGAAGTTCAGACAGATAACTAGAAGCCATCCCATGCAAAGCCTTGAAAGAAAAATCAATAAAATAAAATCATTTCTCAAACAGAAAACCAGGCAACCAGATTTTGCATGCTTTGAAGAAGTTCTGTTGCCTCATTTGGACTCAGTTCCACAGTTTATGGAGCTTATTTGAATGATACCAAAAGCAAAGGCTCTGCCTCTAAAATAATGATGTTTAATAATGTTAATATACCTTACACTGTAATGCAGAAGCTGTCAAAGAAAGGGGTTAGCTCAAAGCCAGTACATACTTGCCAACATCAGGCTTAGAGCCAGTTCTCCAGCTACAGCATAGACAGGTTTAAACATTGGCAGCAAAGCTTTTAGGAACTGGAAGGAAACCCAACTTTCCCTTTAAAGGCTATAAATGAAGACTGAACTATAAATGAAGACTGAACTAATGCGTTCTTTACAGTAGTAGGTTGCAGCAACAACTGTGTTTTAATGCACTAGAACTTCTGATTTGTAAAACAAAAATACAATTTATAACGAGAAACAGGCCTTTTTAAACATTATCTTTACTAAAATAAACTTTGGGAGAACTCTGCAAGAAGAAATATGAAGAGTTTAAGAAAAAGTTTGGAAAGGATCTATCCCCCTAACCATCTTGCACACACGCAAAGATGGTGAGTAATGATAAATGATGATAAATATCATAAATCATTCCTGAAACATCAACAAACAGCTAAATCCCTTACCAAAGCAGCCCAAAAATCGTATTTGTTTTCTATTTACGCAAGTTGTTCAGCTTTTACCCCACCACATTACATTTATTCTAAGTAGATACTGTAACTTATATCGCTTATACTGGGCAAGTTTACAAAATGAGCGAATAGTGCAGTAAGTGAAAATATTTTCATCCACGCAAAATGCCAGGTGATAATTAAGGACAGTTTATGACACGTCAAAGATGGGTTGGTGTTAGGAACAGTGGGATTTCTGAGCAATGTGTGAATAAAAGTAGCCTGTATTTTGCCGCGTAGGAAGACAAGACTCTGGTGCTCGATTCTATACATTCTGCTCCTAAGAGAAGTATTTTTTGTCTTTTAGTAAACCTTGATTTTCCTATTTGTAATCGTTGCTCTTATTTCACATTTGCACATCAACCTACAAATTAAAGAAAGAATAAAGGGAAAGTGGATGTTTTGTTCTTTCACTCCTACACACACAAGACTTCTTGTTTTTACTCTCCTACATTCTCTCCACAATCCACTAGGGAATGTGGCTGTTGTACTATTTTAGGCTTGCTTTGTTATAGATTTGCAAATAAAAACCTGTAAACTGCAATCACAATATTATACTATCTATGGGTATATAATCTTTTTTTTCCCCCTCAGATTGCGGAGAGACCCAAACAATTTAACCGAGAGGAGCGAGAGATCAGGAGCAGCAGCAGTGGGGGATTATAAACGACTGTTGGCCCTGCCAAAGCTTGGAGACCGATCAATACTGTAGATGTGAATCTTAGTCATTATGGTTGACCAAGAGCCAGCTTGGCACAGAGGGATTGGGTTCTGCAATGATCCTCATTAGTTGTTGTCACTTCCCCTGATGTAATTAATATTCTAAAATGAAAAGCAAGTTTTCCGCTTTGACTTATCATTTCAATATCATTTGCAAGATCCTATCAAAGAGACCAAATTGCAATCGATTTTTTCATTGTGATGCCACACTCAGCCTAAACACCTCCGTCTGTTTGTTTTGCATCCCATTTAATGTCCTATGAGACATAAATTTGATAATTGTTACTTCCTTCTTTCTGGAGGGACTTGGGTTGTAGGAGGTAAAAATAGAGTTCAACAGTGTAAAATGGACACAATCAGACTTATAAAAACAGCCTGATGTAATATGGTTTTCAGTGCACAGACACTTTCTGTCCACTCTTTTCGGTTCAACAGCAATGAAGACAGAATGAGGAGCATCATACTGAAACTTGTCTGAAGGTAAACTTAAGCTGGGTAGTGAGTTAACTCAACAGGGAGTGAGCTAGTGAGCTAAACAGCAAACAGACAGGCTTTTAGGCAAAGGGGGTAGATGTTGGTTCTTGGCTGCTCAAAGCAAGTCTCTTTTTTTTCTATTAGTGGTTCAGGGAACAGCACTTCTGATAAAATCCCCAAGTCACCGTCAACAAGTGTGTTTTCATGACACTGGAAGCTGTGCCCTCCTCGCACTCTTGGTTCACAGGCCCTTTTTCACAGAGCACATTTTGAGATGACATAGTAGGAAAAGCACATGTGTGACTGGCCAAATTCTGTTTAGCTGCTTCAGTTTCAGGATCCTGGTATTGTTCATGCTGTCTCAATGTCACTCTGTCATGGCTCACTGGGACACTTGACTAGAACAGAGCCATTGTGAGTGTTATCAGTAACACCCCGTCCCCCCCGTGCTTTTCCCGCTATGACAAGTCAAAAAAAATCTGCTCCGCAAAACGCCTACTGAAAGTGACAGAAAGATTAACCGTCTATATGAACCTTTACCATTAGTAGCTGTTGACGTATCATTTACCTCCACCATCCCCATCACGCCTGCATGGACGCAGCAGGCGAAAAGGAAGAGGAGGGACATGTTTTTATCCAGATGTTGGAGCCTTTGATGTTGGATGCTGCTGTTGTTGTGGCAAACTGGCAAACACATCCAAAGCTCTGCACCACAGTGCTACTGTTAGGGATAATGAGTTGATGCAGACTGGCTCCACATCAACTAACTGCACACCCACACAGGTGTTTTTAATCACTCAGGCTGTTTATACCTCTGGTCCAGGTTGAAGTTGGATGGAGCTACGATGGGAATTAAAGCTCCATCTACTCATAGGAAATGGGTATAACGGGGTAAGTTACCGTAATTGCTACAATAATCATCATAAGTGAAAAGACCTTTGTGGGTGGACTATGGGTGTGCAGGTCCTTTAAAATCCTCACTATAATGTGAGCTACACATTTTGAAGCTCTTACAAGTACTGCAAAAAATCAAAAGCTTTTATTCGAGATTGTTTTTTTTTTTCAACAAGTCTTTTAAACTTTACTTTCATTCAAGTATTTACTTAAAAATGTCTTGCTCACCTTCAAACTGCTTTGAATTTGGGGTCAATTTGATTGCAGGGAGAATTGCAACACAACGTTTTGGCTAGAAAGATTGTTTACTTTATGCTACATAGCTCAGACTGTCAGTGCTCTATCAACTGCTGAACAAATGTAACCATCAACAGTCGTGTGTACATGCCACATCCTATCTAAAGAATTTGTAAAAATATCAAATATCATAGATGAAATATGCCAATTTAAGACAAGATACTAGCATCTTGTACTGCTTACAGTTATGCGATGTGTGTAAGTATTTTTTTCCATCATAATATTCTGAATAATGAATAATCTTGTTTTGCATTTGTTTTGTTTGTGATTAGGAAAGGAGGGAGCACATAAAGACCTCATTTTGAATATCACCTTAACAGATATGTGCTTTTATCTGGAATATTTTGTGCAGGTAAACAAGTCCGATATCATCATCTCTGTCAGCTGCTCAGAATTTGGTTGCACCACGTTGTCTGTTCTCTGATGCTATTTCAGGAACAAAGGCAGACCTCCATGACAGAAGTAGAAGAGGGAGTGACATAGAAAGAGACAGGGAGAGATACGGAGAAAGTAAGTACGTATGTATATCATGCCTTTGTGTCCCCGCCTGCACATGTACTTGTATGTGTCTCTATTCTTGTCTTGAATTTCTGAACAAGGTTATGTGTTAGTCACAGCTCTGCTATCCTTGTACGCACAAAACACATTTGGGTATAAAATCACAGTATCTGTCCGATCTCATCTATCATGCATGCTGCTTGCCATGATACATTCTTAGTAACCTTCAAAGAAGCACCATAAAGCCTGAAATTGTTCATGATGGTTCATGTGCCACATTTTAGGAATCTTTCTGAAGGATTGATGAGCAGTTAAAGAGACCCTCCTATGAACTTTGTGTTGACACTCTCAGTCCCCGCAGCAATTATTAAATCAAACCTCACATATCCATCAGCAGCAGGCCTCCTGTCAAAAGTAACCTTGGGCTTTAGAGCCTCCAACCAAATCTAAAAAACAGAGGAATTCCTGCAAATGTAAAAAGAAGAACCACACCGTCTTCACATCATCTCGGCCAAAAAATCCTTCTTTAATCGCGTCTCCCTCCACTTCATTTACATCCCTCCCTCCATTAATGAAGCACATTTAACAGGTTAATTTAATAAAGGATCAGCACTTTCACTCATATTGGAATGGTCAGTCTATTACAAGGAAGGAGAGGGTGTGCAGTCAGTGTGCTGTAAAGTGAAGGATTATACCAGTACCAGTGATTAGTCATCCTCGGAAAATGGCCCTTCCTCCTTGCATGGGTGGGCACTTTTGATGCTCTGGCAGACGGAAAAGCCAATGACAATTTTTATCACATACACACATATAGATACACACCCTATACATTGATACTGGCTGCACTGATTCCCTGATCATGTGGATTATGTAGAAGGCCCGCCCTTGCTCCTGAATCGGTTTCAAACTTCATGGCTGCACAGATCCCTTGATCTTTGGACACATATCACACATAAAGGCACAACATTTCTGCACAGGTTCACACACACACACACAGACACACACACACACACACACACACACACACACACACACACACACACACACACACACACACACACACACACACACTTGTGTAGAGAATTACTCCCACTGGACACAAAAAATAGATACAACATGGATAATTATATTGGGTTTAATTTCTTAAAAAATATGTGAATATATTGGTGTCTTGGTAACACTTTACTTTAAGCCCCGAATTTAGTATTTATAAACAATATATAAACATTTAATAAATGAGAATGTAGCTGTAAGCAGATATGAGGAAATTTGTAAATGTTCATTAATTATTTTATGTTATTACTATATTCTTATTAATTAGTTTTACACAAACTACGATGCTGGATACCAGCAGGAAGAACACTTAAGTCTATTTATGTCTTACAACTACATTACAGTTTGTCATAAACTATAAATTCAATTTTTTATATACTGTATGTAAATTCTAAATAAGGGGACTCAGAGTAAAGTGTCCAGGTACAATTTGATTTAAAAACTACAACTTGCAGCACTACTCTGTGGATACACTTTTTTTTTTTCTAATGCTATCTTTCTTAGTGGGACTGGAGCATAATCAGCATCTTAATTGTGTATTCACATTGTTCTGTTCACTTTCTAATACTGGAATATTTTCAAGCTATCCTTGTTTTTGTTTGTTTGTTTGTTTGTTTTTGGTTTAAATCGTTCTCCTCCCTTCCATGACCTGAATATTTTTTTGGTGAAAACGGGTGAAAAACTGAAAACAGTGAGCCTTAAATCTATGCATGCATGAATGCCTACACACAGGCCTTCCCACATCCTCCCACACAAATGAAAACACACACCACTCTCCCTCCAAGCAGTAACAAACTGCAGTGTATTGTATGTGTGAATGTTGGAGAAAGACAGATGAGAAGCCATCCACAGCGCTGTCTCCCTCCATCACTGAGAGTGTACAATCCCATCAAGAGGTGGGGGTAGGGGGGTTGTGGGGTAGAGCTTTATAACACACAGACAGAATCAGGATCAGCAGCACCTGTATTTCATGCTACACGTCTCATCCATCTGGGAAGTAAAGAAGAGCAGAGGGCAACAGAGGCAAGGCAGCTCTTTAAATCTAACAAAGGTTATTTGGGCTTTATTGCACATTGGACAAAGGCCCGTGTGAGAGGTTTTTCCACCACCTCTCCTTCCCTTAGCTCAGTGCTGTGTTATAGCTTTATACCACCTGTTGCAGAGGGCTGTGCACTGTGTCATATAAAAGGTACAGGCCTTGAGAGAGTGTGACAAAAATCAGGAGCCATGGAGGAAATGGTCTTTTGTAACTAGGACTTAAATTCTAGCACGTTTTATGGAGGCAGTGATAAAAGTATGTGCTATCCTATTACTCTCACATTGTCCTAAAAGAGACAGAGAGAGAAAATGTGAGGGGAGATTTCTTTTCAAAAAAATAATATGCACATTAAACCACATTCCCAATGAAGTAAGTTAAATTCTGAGCAAAAGTGAATGCCTCTGAGATTTCACAGTCTCGACAGATCGGAGATAATTAAAACTATTTTAACTGAACCTCCAAAGCCTGATTACAACATCACACTTCTTTTCACAATGAACATTGCAATTTTAACTTTAGGCTGCATTAATCCATTTTTTTTTCTTTGGAAACTTGGTGTTGAAGGGCTTTCAAAGCTGAAAACACAACACTGGCTTGCAGTATTTTATCAACTTACAAAGTTGTTATGGAACACCACAACTGCCTATTTACCTACGCTTCCATCAGACATTGAGCAACATTATCAATCATTTGTAGTCAATGTTTCTGTCCACCTAAGCAATGTAGGCCAAATGTTCACATCTCCTTTTAGCTCGTTTTGGTCATCATCAACTCCTGAAAAAAGTACCTGGCTCTTTAGCTCCTGGAAGTTCAACTTTCTTCAAAAGCTGGTCGCTAACTTTGATCTGTCGGTTTGTTTGATGCTGGGACGGTAGTGTACAGTGGATTTATTTATTTACCCGAAACTAGCTGCCTGCTGCTGCTGGAAACGGGGTTGATGCAAATGCTGAGACCGGACCTTCCAGTAAATGTGCCACAAAACCAAAATAATTTGCAGAAAGATGCTAGACAGCTCCGTAAAGCTGGGGTGAACAGCAGAGTTGAGTGATGATATTCTGTGGGTTTGTCATTACTACATCCACTTTCACATTACACATGTTCAGTTGATGGTACAACTTTCTGGTACAAAATCAAATCAAACAATCCTAACTCAAGGTCAATTTACTAGCTCTTCCCATATCACACCAGTCAATGTCAGTGGTAGAATTTGCTCAGTTATCGTGGAGGTGGATCTGTTGACATGCAAGCTCAGTAGCTGTTATGATTTCACCCATGAAGACCTTGTGAGATTAGCTGAAAACTCTATTGAAAAACTAGTGAGTGAACTTGAGTTGGGATTGTTTCGTCACACTACTATTTACAGGGTCAAGAATGAACTTTCAACCAAATGCATAATAAATATTCATGATTGCTTAAGAAATATTATTTTGGTGGAGCTTTAAGTTTCTGATGTTGAATAGCTACTTTGAGTTTATGAGTTAATGAGGCTGTTGCTAAATATTAAAAAAAACTTTCTGCAGAACGCTTTTGACTTTTGCCGTATGGACTAGTGAAAACCTTGTGCAAGTTCAGATTGATTCAAGTAGGCATGGGGGTCATACTGAAAACAAATCTGCTTTCCCAGTTGCTAAAAATGGATGTTCACATGGAAATGCAAGTTTTCATTGGAGAGCAGAGAACTTAGCTAATTGCTATTTAGACACTATTTGTTGAAAAAAAAAAAAAAAACACCTGCTCATACCAATTTCTCTTTAAGACAGTCATGAATCATGATTGCTTCTTACAAAATGATATGACAGCAATCAATGTCACTTTGCTGATGGATAACCTGAGTGAAAGAGCTAACTCTCATCTCCAGAAGGCAATAATGTTAAATCTAAAGTCGTTAAGTTGTGATAAATGATAAGACAGTGAAATGCTCAGGAAGATGTTCACGTGCCAGCTCTCCTGCCTCTCACACTGATTCCTCCCAGCAGTAGGGTTTATTTGCAGAGTAAAACAGCCAGCTGGCTCTCTCGATATGGCTCTAAACCCGTGTCAGCTGCAGAGTCGACATAAATCTCTGTGGCCACTCTTTGAGGTAATAGAAGCCAGAGACGAGTCCAACAGGTGAAGCATTACCAGTGAGAGACAGATCCACAGGGAGTTGTTTTTTCCCTGGCAGTAAACATTGACTCACAGGGAATGAGAGGAGAGGAGATAACGCAGCCGCCATTCATGTCCTCGGGTAGAGAAAAAGAGGAGGGATGGGTGGAGGGCGGGGAGACAAAGTGTGAGAGGGGGAGTGGGGGTTGAAAAAGTGAGAAAATGAAGGTGGCAAGGCAAAATTCCAGAGAAAAAGAAAATTGTTTTTTATCCATTTTCCATGAAAAGTCAAATTAAGACAGGGTGTTACAGAGGTAGATCTTCATGGAACAGGTGTATTATTACCTTTTTACCTGACATAAAAGATGAAAAGATCAGAATGGAGAGGGATAGCATATGAAAGTACAACAAATCTGGTGATGGTTAAGGCAACTTAAAGGGGAAGTTTAAGTTGTCTTTTCCTACTTACCATTCAATACGCTATTTCTCTACGTGCAATTCGAAAATATTGTTTACTGAAAGGTGAGATTTGTTTACTTTAACCCAATCAAGCAACACTGCTCGAAAATAATGGATGTAAAGAAACATCTGTATACCTCTCCAAAGAGGGTCTAAATCAGGGGTTTTCAGAGGCTGACACCAAACCCAACCCCCAGTCAGTTAGTTAGTTGTGGGCTACAATTGAGCCCACTTATTTGATCCTATATTTATTTACATTTTGGTAAACTGTCAACATTAAAAATGTGCCAAATTAGCTATTAGCAGTTCCTGTTTGCAATGTAACCATAGATGTACAGACAACTATCACTGGTTTACTTTGTCACTGAAGAAAACTTAAAAATGTGATGAATCTCAGGCAAGTTCTGGAATTATAAATAGCGTCTTATTCAGTGATTTCTAAACATATTTAGGGATGTTTATTCATGATGGGCATTGAGATAATAATTTAATAATAATACGCTACTTACTACTACAGCATGCATTTATTCAAATGTTAATTTAGTTTAAGAATAGAGATTATATCAAATATCTGATTCACTTCCTTTTTAAATGCACAAATAACTATGAAAGAAGTTTTAGTGAAACAGTGTGAACAGTATAATGGAGATGTTCTATATGCCTGTAAATAGGTTTAAGTGGGGAAGACAAGTTTCAGAAATTTAAGCAGAGCTGCTAACAACACCATGTACAGATGGCTATTTTCTACATGCAGACATAAAAAGAGCATCCATACCTTCACTGTGTGGAAAAAGTAGAAAAATATAATATACTTAACCCCATTTTTAGTTAAATTTAGGAACAACTTACAGAAATCATCACACATCAGAATTGTTGTGGCTGCTGATTTCTTATACCCACGCTTTTTATGTAACAAAATGTGAGAAATGGAGTATTACCATAGCAACAAAAAAGATAAAGAAAACGGAAGTCCTTCATAGCTTTTTTGCTAGATATGATCCAATGAAAGGAAACAAAGATATAACATAAAGAGGACAGATATTACACTCTCACAGGTTCACTGAATCTATGGCACTTTACAGCTCACATTAAAATGTACCTCTGGTGTGCGCACTGAAATCTGATTTCTCATTCCCTCGACCGTCATGCACATTACGCCCTCATAATATTTCCATCCTTTAAAATTGACAGTCAACACCTCGTCTCGCTTGTTCCCCATCTGCCAGCACCTTGACAATCCAAGCTACCTGTTTGAGGTGTGAGATCCCTGTTAGATCCACAAAGAAAACTCCATGTTTACGACACTCCTATATGTTGATTGGACACACGTCGCTTTAGTCTTTGTTGTTAAATTGGCCAACTGTGTCACTGACAACATCCAGAGATTATTTAGATGATTGTATCTTTACTGTGTCCTGGGTGTATCTACACTTGATTTCATGCATTTTTCACTTTGTGATTACAATCCATCATCTATTCCAATGCAAATTATGTTGGAAAGTGTGACACCCTTCTTGGTCAGATTAGATTAAAGGTCTCACCCATTTGGATTGGTCTATAATTGACCAAGGAGAAACAGAGCAACAGGATTAGTTATGAAGGATGCACATGGCCATGTAGCCATACTTATTTTAGTTGGACAGTAACTGTTTATTCTTCAGTGCTAAAATCCATTCAAAGCTTTAAAACCTCTTCTAACATAATACACAGTTGTGGTCCTCAAACTCTGGGGCAGGAGCCCCCTGTGGGGCCCATAAGACCAGGGGAAAAATGTGAAGCAAATCAAAAGTTGAAGAAAATAATTTACGTAAACAATAATAAAAGATAAGATAAGAAAGTACTTTATCAACCCCGAAGGAAATTCTTGTGCCATCAACATGTTCAATGCCACAGAAACACTGGTATAGAAAAAATAAAAAAAATAAAAATTTAGTTTAAAAAAAAAAAATAGTTCAGCTATAGACATGGATATGACATTGCAACATAGAACAATGTAGTTGTCAGTGATGGGTTGAAAGTAACAATTTATATTAATATTGAATTGATAAAATGATAAAATAAGGGCCATAGTAATGATAGCAGTCTGACGGCCTTCACCAGAAAGGATCTCCTTTACTGTTCAGTCCTGCAGCGAGGGGCATTGAGTCTCCTGATGCGTGTGCCCTGATGTCCTTCAAGGGAAGCATGCAGGGGGTGAGAGGGTTTGTCCATGAAGCTGAGAAGTTTCTGCAACACCCCCCTCTCGGTCACATCCACCAGAATCTCTAATTCGACTCCCAGAACAGAACAAGCCTTCTTAAGGAGCTTGTTAAGTCTGTTGGCATCAGCTGCCTCCACCCTGTTGCCCCAGCACACAGTGGCATGGAAGATAATGCTCGCCACAGCTGAGTTTTAGAACATGCACATTGGGTTCCTGCAGATTTTGAAGGACCTCAGCCTCCTCAGTAGGAATAGTCGACTCTGGCCCTTTTTGAGCAGAACACACTGTATCCCTAGGCTAGTCCACTTTATTGTCAATGTATACTCCCAGGTACATGTAATCATCAACCACCTCAATGTCAGTCCCCCTGATGGTGATGGGAGTCAGGGACGTCCTCCACGTCCCAAAGTCCACACTCAGCTTTTAAGTCTTTGTGATGTAAAGCTGTAGGTGGCTGAGCTCACACCTCTCCACAAAGCTGTCCACCAGCCCCCATATTCCTCCTCCTGTCCTTTACTGACACAGCCAACAATAGCTGAGTCATCCGAGAATTTCTGCAGATGACAAGACTTCTATCTGTACCTGAAGTACGAAGTAGAGAGCGTGAAGAGGAATGGAGATAAGACAGACCCCTGCGGTTCTCCATTGCTGCTCACTATGGTGTCCGAGGAGCAGCTCTGCAGTTGAACATACTGTGGTTGGTCGGTGAGGTAGTTGGATAACGAGGTGACAAGTGATGCCTCCACCTGCATGTCAATTAGCTTATTCCCCAATGATGATGGTCTGATGGTCTTAAAAATACTGGAGAAGTCAAAAAATGTAACCATCAAGTGTTTCTGACTGTCCAGGTGGGAATAAACGTGTTGCAGCAGATATGTGACTGCGTCCTTCACACTGATGAGGAGTTGATAAGCAATTGATAAGGGGTCTAACTGTGGTTAAGATCCACAAACAGAATGTGGAGTGCTCTACAGAATAGACACAAATGCAGGGGGAAATTGCACAGGGAAAGGACTTAAGAAAGTATATGAGGAATAACTTCTTTTTTTAGGCCACAAACTTGCCAGGTGAATTTAGATGAAAATAACGGCCACTTACTGATCAATTGAAGGAGATATGTAACCAAAGAGCGAGAGTAAGATAATGAAGGATTGAGGCAAGTAAAGCACGTGCAGACATGCAGACACTGAAAAAAAACAACACAGATGAGCTGAGTTCAGGTAAAAAGTAATTGACAATAGAAAGTAATTTAACATTGCAATGAATGATTTTATAACATCCGAACATAGTTGCACGTATGACTTCCTTCAACCACGAAATGATGGAATTATGGCCTGACATGGTCACCCCTTGGCTCTGAAATCACACAGCTCCCCGGCTCTCCACGCACCCGGGTATTTCAGATGCTGGAAACTGTTTGTGGGAATCACTGTAGCATGGGATGACCTTGGAATGGGAGGTATCGCATCATTTCCTCTACACCAATGAGATGAGATGGTGCCCGCCTAAGCTCAGCTGGTGTCCTTAAGCACTCCCTCCTCTACCATGAGAAACTCCCCCAACCACTGAATACTTGGTGCCCCAAAGTGACCCTACAGCCAATATCATTGTGGTCCCAAACACAATCACGGAGGTCTTTCAGGCTCCGGCTGCTAAAATAAAAACATCCTCACTGTAATATCTATGTATTGATACTGAGAGCACTTCCTACAGAAAGGCTACAGGGGTCAAGCCAACTTGACGGCTTTTAGTGTCTTGTTGTAAACGCTGCATCATTTCTTTCACTCTGCATTTCAGATCCATTTTCCTAAATATGGCCCTTGATGCTGTCTTTGATGTGCATGAAATTGGGCAAAAACAGGACATAGCCAACATATTTATAATACAAATTAGGTTAGAATGAGCTCTGCAGCACAATATAGGATAAACTATGGATATTCTTGATAATAAGGACTGAAGATAACATAGAAAATACAATGAATAATGACAAAAACAAATTTTCTGACAGACTGATGTGCAAACAGATTTGTGTATCACTAGCTGCAGCTGTTAACTGTATCTGATGCACAGATAGGAGAGCAAGAACAAAGAGCTAAAGATTTGATGACTCCAATTTTTCTGTGATATAGCTTTCTTGCAGCGCAGTCATATGACAGCATTTAATGCAAACAACTTTAAAGGCGCAACCAGCACTATTTTTGCTGCCAACCAACACCGTATATGGTAAATAATATGAATTAAAATGTAAAAGTTGCTAATAGTTTCTGTTCATAAAGTGAATGTAGGCAATTATCATGACATAACATTGAATGAAACTCAACAGTAGCTCTTAAAAGCGGAAGTCTTAAAAAGTCTGGATATTTTTCTCAGTCGCTAAGATGTTGAATATTGCGGACAAGTTTTCTGGAGGACAGCAATGTGTTTTCATCATTCCACTTAACATTACATTCAATCAACATGCATTTAGTCTTAAAACAGATTCCTAATCCATGTGTTTTCAGAGAGAATATAACTGTATCAACATTGTATCACAGCAACAAAAGCTTGTTTAAATGGCACTGCTGGGAAGTGCTATTCAAGTGGACTTTTGAGCGTAGATTATTAGTTGTATATATTTTTCTCAAAAGAAATGAACTTCCGTGCTTATGTAGCCTGCAAAGATGATCAATTATGGAAAAATCTACTATAATCACATGGATCAATGTGAGGTTTTTCAATTATGAAAAGGGTGGAGACTGGTAATAATTATAATTAAAAACATAAATATATATAATATACGCCTATAAAAAAAAATAGAGAGAACTATAAGCAATGTGAAAGATTACAGCCCATAAACTGGGTTTGCACAAATGCTTGTTTTCACATAAACAGACCTACAGGGGGCCATATAGAATATGCACACATATGTTCTGGGAGAACTATACTCTTTGCAGCTATTTTCACTTTATGGCGGTAAATGTATCAACATGTGCAGAAATCCTGTGTATATAGCAGTGCAAGGCAGAGAGATTGTGTACAGTCTTGAGGCAGCACAGAATGGGTTTGAATTTTTTTACACTGTTAATTTTTAGAGGGGGCTATCATGAATTACAGTCCCAGGGCTCAGATAAGATTAAACAACCCATCGACTGACTTTCTAATGCAGAACTTTGAAGAATCACTTTATTCACAGAGTGCAGGGAAACAGGATGGATTGTCTTCGTAACATCAGTGCAGGAATTCTTTAACAATTTGTAAGATATATACAAACAGACAAACCAGGTATGAGGGCCCATGCTCATGTTAAGTGTAAAGGTGCAAAAAAAACATCATATAACCGCAAATGACTATGCACAGCTATGAAAATATATGTTAGATTCAGTAGTTGTACATGCATTCAAGTGGCATGGTAGAATATAATATGACTGAAGTGCAGAAAGGTTGAATAGTAAACTGGTCTTACACTGAATAAAAACATTAAGTTAACATGATACAGAGCCTAAAAAGCATCAAGATGTATGAAGCCTGACGTTACCAAGACTCGCACAGACGTTGAGAGTCTGACTCTTCCCTGCAGTGAGCTTTCCTATTACTCCAGTGTGGTCTCGGGGCCACTTAGCTCTAATTACTGTACCCTAATGGCAGGGCCAATCACTAGCAGGTTAATTGTTTGATCTCTGCCATATGCACAGGCTGCCGTCATGTTAATCTACCTCTACACACATATGTGAGCCCACCATGCAATGTCCCACATGGCCCAGCCGCTCATGTCAGAGGAGCAGTCTGTGTTGGTACATAGCAGGGAAGTGTCTCAAGGTGAGTCTCGACAGGAAGTCAAATTAATCCTAAGTAGCAAAGTATCACAAGGTAAGATAAAGAAATTAACAACCTTATCTTCATAATGAATGAGTGGCATCTTTTTAAATATTTTTTCACATTGTGGCAGGTGGATTTTTATGAAAATGTGTGGGTGTAAAATGTGTAAACCTTTCATCTAGCATTAGCAGTAAAAGTGTGGTCATGTTTTTTTTTTTTGCTTAAACGTGCATTACCTGATTTTATAGCCATTTTGGGGCAGTTCTAAAAAAAAGCTGTAAAATCAACACAGACATTATCACCTTTTAAAGTTGATATGGCGAATTTGGATGCTGTCCTCATGTAAAAAAAAAAACAAGCCCATAGGGCGACTGAATAAACACCTTATTACAGTCTATAGTTACGTTTTATTGTTAGGTGACCTTTAGAGGCCGTAGTAATTATGACGAGATCAAAGGGGGAAGCTAGGTGACATAATATAAAGAGCAACAAAGTCCACGTTAGCAGGAGGTTGGGGTGGATGGATGGGTTGACAAAACACAGGACTGTCATGCAGGAGACTGCTGTTTGTTTCGTGTTTCAAACAGATAATCAACATTGTTTCTTTTATCCATTATCTTTCCACAACTTTAACCAAGTGTTTATCATTGTAACCGTGACAGCAAAGGTCCCCTGACCTTAAGGAAGTACTAATTTGCATGCAATCCACAATTGTTTCCTAAATTTAACCAAGTAGCTTTTGTGCCTAAAGCTAAACAAACCATGACTGTGAATTTATTACCACGATGACAAAAGTCTGTGTGTGTGTGTGTGTGTGTGTGTGTGTGTGTGTGTGTGTGTGTGTGTGTGTGTGTGTGTGTGTGTGTGTGTGTGTGTGTGTGTGTGTTCTTGTGGCCTTCTGCCAAATATAGGTCAAATATTCATTCTCCTTTTGGCTCTGTTTTTATTTCCACCAACTCCTGAGGGAAATATCTGGCTGTTTAGCTGCTAAATGTTCCACTATGTTTACCAGCTAATTGCTAAGTTTGTCTGTGTACTTTTTGGCACTGGACAGGGAGTGTCCAGTTGGCTAGAGCTTTTGTATTCAGACAGCTACCTGCTCTATTGATGAGACCAATGAAAGTGAGTAACAACAGAAAATTTGCAGGCTATAAAAACCAAAACAATGAGCTGAAAGACAGTAAAATGCTTTGTAGAACTGAGAGGAACTGCAGAGTCGGCTGATGATTCTCTGTGGATTTGTCACTATAAGCAACCCCTTTCACAATCAACTTTAAATAATTTGTTTTCAACTTGACACTCCCGCTCTTCAGAGACACAGTAACAAATACCTCACAGGTTTGAGAGTATAAACTCTAAATGCATTTAGAATTGTTTTTAAAATCTGAGAGATGACATAGTGATCTCAAATTTAAGAAAACATAACCTTTTTACTTTACAGCATACCTTTTATACGCTCCATATCCATTTTGCTTCTAACCTGCATCCTTTCCTTTCATTTGTATCTCTAACACATTACACCTTGATGTCTCACTTTTACAGAAAGGTTATGTATCCACTTGAGTATTTTATTTAGGCATTATAGAAACAGCTGAGCAGGAGTTAGCCTACCAACCAAACATGGCCTGTTACAATGTTTTGTTGAAGAATTACCATGACGTGTTGTTAAAACTGTCGAAATGTATGCAAGGACTCTGCTCTATTAGAAGCTATGAAAATGCAAAGAGACCGTGTCCTTGTGTACATACATTGTGGAGTTGTTTGAAAGGGTCATTCATATGATTTGAAAAATTACACCCCCCCCCGACACACACACACACACACACACACACACACACACACACACACACGCATAGGCCACAAACAGTATTCCAAATAGCCTTGCCTTGATGGAAAACAGCACATCCTGTGGGAAAGGACAGATATTACACGGATCATTAGTTGCAAATATAAAAGGGAGCATCACAGCAGCCTAATGACGCTTTGATAAGCTCTGTTCTGGAAGTAAACATAATCTGTTGACTTTCAATTCTTTTGTCACACCATCAATGATAGTTGAGGCAGAATGAAGCATTCTTCTGTAAATGGGCTGCAATGTGGGACCCTCTTGAAGAAAATAGGAGCTGGTGGGGAAGAGTTCAACATGTAAATACCTTTTTTTATGTAACATTTTCTAGATAATGAACTTGCCCAAGTGTCTACAGCTCCTTCTCATCTGGCTTGACATAAATGACTGCTCTCTTCCAGCCTTTCCATTACCGCTGATCACTGAGTCACTGTGACTCATAATGCCGTCTGACAGGACCAGCATTTTTTACCAGTCAGAATTTACGGACACCTGCGAATTAATGCTGCATTACAGTGATGCCATCAGAAATTCCCCTCCTCCTATGGGGTAAAAAAACAAAAGAAGGCCCTTTAAGTCTGAAGATGCAAAGTCCAGCCAAAGTCAAGGCTTCCAAGATGGAGTTATCTGAAGACATGTCAGTGTATGGCAGAAAAACACCACCAAAATACTTTGTTTTTCATGTCCATACATCTAACAAAATACCTGTTCAGGTTTCAAACAAAAAACCTGATGTGTACATTTGCACTTACAGTTGGTAAAATTCTCAATCACTAAGTAAAGGCACAGGGAGTAAAGTGCATGACTTTGGTACAGGGTTCACATTGACGTTTGGTATAATTAGGTGGTATTTTTTTATCATACAGTATCAGTGCGTGTGTTAGGGGTTGGTAACAATCATGGCCAATCACGCTGATTTCATGGCATAGTAGCAATGGCGCAGTTTGGTAATGGAGCAAAGGGTCCACAGGAGCAAGGACATGGATAGAGGTTAATGAGAGTAAAATGTTTAATGCTGTATAAGTTACAAATTTCTGGACTGCTGCTATCAGCTGTTTGCAAGCCATGTTAGCTCCTACGGGATATGTTAACTTCCTGCTTTTTGCACAAGTAAATTTCCCCAGGCAAATTTCGGTCCAATTTAACAGGATTAAAACAAGGTTCACCACATCAACATGTAGCCAGTGAGCAAGTTAAATGGGCAAAGGCAAACAGGAAACACCATGACTATGAGGCTCAATACATGATCCAGCAGAGAAATAAAACTGCTGGGCAAGTTTATATACTAATGGAGACTAATGGGGCAATGAGGAGCAGGTGTGCAGGCAGGTGGGCGAGTACAGAGTGGGAACCCACCGAGGACAATTGGTGGACAGAAAAGGAATGGCAGGTGTGAAATGAGGAGAGATAAGACATTAACATTCAGGAAATGAAATTACAGAGATTTTGTTGATTAAGCTGGAGTTGTCATGACAAACTGTGTATGAAACAGTAGAATGTTTATACCTTCAGACAACTGATAATCTACAAAAAATGTACTGTAACGCTTTTGGTTCTTACCATGAGCTAAAACATTTAGCTGCCAAAAGCTCTGGTTTCATCAGACAGACCAGAGTGTAAATACACTCTGGTCTGTCTGATGAAACAACTGTGTGAGTTGAGGTGCCCTTGTGCAAGACCCATACCCAGCTGATACTTAGTGGCCAGCAGTATAACACTGCAGTCACAGTGCCCCTCCCTGGTGGATTTGTAACTTAAGCATAACTGAATGAGTGAGGAGCTATTCCCTGAAAGACCGTAATGCTGCTACCCTGAATAAATAAATGGAGACGAGTTACGGGAAAATGGCTGGTTTGGTCACTGAGAATTGAGGTCATAAAGCATCGACCACATTACTTATAGGGCAAATAGTCATCGTTTATACCTCTCTGTTGTCAGTATACGAGACCAAAAAATTGAAACTTTTGGAGGGGGTTCTCCACACGAGACCAGACATTAATTGTTGTGCCTCTCGATGATGTTATATATACATAACTGGATTCCTCCTCACCTCATTACTCAAAATGCAAATCATCTTCCGAATAATTTAAATGCACCAGGAAAACTGCCTTGTGGTGAAAGGACGCTTGCATTAGGAGAGGGTCAACTAAGCCATTGCTGCTTCCTCTATATTAATTTCCTTTATAATTGCTCAAATCTTCGACAGCATTTAGAAAGCAATCCTCACCCAGAGCAGTGTTTACTTTTCACACAATCAGGAATGTCTGGTGAGCAGAGGGGAGGCACAGGAACACTGACGGTCTGCTTCATATTCAGTATTCATATTCACTCTCTGCTGCATGTGGAGGGGCATATGCACATGCAAAATTAGTAACATTATTATGTGGGGATGTGGTCAGTAATGTAGGTATTAACCCACACAACTGCCAATATAGCCTACATGGTGTTAATAGCTCTATGAAACCATTTGCTGAGGGTTTACACTCTGAAATGCATAATTTAAGGCAATTACATGGTGCTGCGATGAGGCACAAATGTTTTAGATGTTGAGCCCTGGTCAACACACTTATGATTCATCAATAATAACACTACTGAGATACAGTAGAAATTCATGGTCATGCATAATATTTCCTTATTCTATTTGTTCCAGCAACAGAAGTAACAGCGGGTAGGTGTTGTCTTCACTGCTTTATTTGTTTTGATGCTGACTGACGTAGTTTGGTTTCCAGCATGAGCTTAAAAAAAACTACAACGTATCAACATTTTTGCATGCATATGCTTGCAGGGCTTTAGATCTCTTGAAGGGGTTGCAGCTGTATGAATGTGATTTTTACACTATGTTACAATGTTGAGAAATGAGTCAAACTAGATTTGTTAAATTTAAATTCAGCCCCTAACCACTGGTGGTCCAGATGGAAACATAAAAGACCTTGCCTATAATAATTAATTAATTTATTTTCCCAACACCCCAACACAAAGACAAAAAACAGAAAGTGTAATGGTTTCAAAAACCAGGTAAACGGGTGTTTAGAGGTCTCACTGTGAACTATAGGTCCGAGGCCATGTCAAATTCAGGTGTTTGCCTTGTCATCTAATCTAATCTAATATAATCTAATTGATTTTCCTCTGTTTCTTTATTGATTGGGGCCCTTTTGTTTGAAAAATTTTGGGCCTGTGAAGACCTCTACTGAGAACATTTTTCATTAGAACTACTGTCTACAGAAACAAATATTCCCTATCATAACTGTTGACATTGTGCACTGTTGATCATCCAGGGGCCAATTTCTCCAAATTTGCAACATGCAAAATAGTTTACGCTTGGGTTAATTTTGACAAATTCCACTGATAAATATTAATGCCATGCTTGCAACCCATTGGTGAGCATACGAGAGCCCCGGACAACTCACAAATTTATCCGCCATTTGCAACTGGCAGTTATTTGTGACACTTTACATTGCCACCATTTGCATGTAAGCAGTGCTTGCGAATCCCTTTTGTGAAATGGGACCCAGGGTAAGAAGGACGTTGTCTGTGGAAAGACGTGTTGTTGAATTTTTTAAAATGTCATTTTTTTCAATGCTTTGACCACTACATTATAAATTCCATTCACATTTATCGAACTGGGGTGGAGGCAGATATCTCAGTCAGATATTTTTTAAACTGAGCAAAAGAAATCAAAACTCTCTGTGTAGATACCACCCGGCTAAACTGAGAAATTGTACATTTTTGTAATGTGAACTTACCCTTTAAAACGTGATCGTCATCAATAATAGATAATAGTCAATTCTGTGTAATACAATTTGTGAATTATTAGTGCAAGTTGTCTCATAAAGTAGGACGCCTTTCATTCGCTGTTTTTCTGTCCAAAGTCAAAGCTGTAGCCGCGCACTGCCTCGTGGCTCAGTGTATGCCTCAGTTACACTGGTCCTTCTTGTACACGCCCTAAGGCATGCTGTCAAAAAACCTTGCCTGATGACAACCTGACAACTCCATCTATCTTATTTACCCGCTAGACAGCGCAGATCTGCCGTGGCAATCAATAACGCACACAATTAGTTTCCCTCCTGGGGGTGTAGGCAACGGTAGGTACACGAGGAGGGGGGTGTACAGGGTTGGCTGGCGTTCCCTGACACAGCTGGACAGAGCGTACGTGTGGCCCGGGTCCATGCCAGCCACATGTCCTGACATTAGCAAACATCTCTTGGGAGGTGCTGACATTTCCATATGTCCGGTAGAAAAGAGGGAGAGGTGTGTGTGACACATGCAAGCATGCATGCCTGCGAGTGTGTTTTCTCCGTTATACGTGAGCACTCGTGCATTGTTTTGTTTTTCACCTTGGCTTGGTGACCTGGAAAATCTCCTCTAAAGGGCAGTGAGATGCTGAGAGGGACTCTCTGGAGGAAGCTGATGGATCTATATCAAGCCGTAAAAATAGATAACTGTCATTCATCATCGGGATGTCTGGAAGTTAACCCTGACCAACAGGGCTTAGCCACACCGAGCAGCCAAGGAGCATACAAGTCCCAGCATGCGTCAGTGTCATTTGGATGCCCTTAGCAACCTGGCATGACTGCAGATGGGTGATGGATACCGGGTTTCCTCTTTATTATATTTTTATGAGATAAAATATATTAGATCAGGAACAAATTAAGGAGAAAAAATCAATTAATAAAGACATATTGCCTGAATTCAAGTGATATATTAACCTGAGGAGGTGATATATGCCAAATATGACCTGCCATTCACGAATGACTGAGATGAAATGATCGAAAAACTGTTTTTTTGTCTTTTATTTGACCCTTGTGGCCGATGACGTGTCATTTGTCTTTCTATCATGAGTTTACTCTCTTTATGTATATTCATGTATTTATCATTTATTATTTTTCTTTTTAATATGCTAAATAATAATTATTGGGTTTTTTTTGTTTTTGTTATTTTTGTTTATTGTTTATTGTTGCAATTATTCCTAAATCTGCTTATATCTTCTCTAACTTTGGAGAATGGTTTTCTGCTTTTGCTTGAAAAGTGCTCTATGAATAAACTAATTTTTAAAATTATTATTATTATTATTATTTGAGCATCCCACTTTTGCTACATTACATTTAACTACGATGAGCATCCCGAGTATCAGAGAGATTTGACATTTACCGAGTGTCAACTTTTTTCACTTGTTGCAAACTTTTTTTTTTGTTATGCTGCCTCACAGCTCCGATTAAATTACATGGGTTATTTTCTTTTAGACATACCACAAGTGTTCAGGTGAAAATTGAACTGTAAAACATCTCTACAAAATAGTTTATATAATTTAAAATGTTGTTTTTAAACGTTTTTAATTTTTAGAAACAGCAGCTAATATGCATTCATTTAAGAGCACTTTACTTCCCCTAGGCAAAGGCGAAACCTTGGAAGGATCACTGCGGAAGGTCAACAAATGTGTTTCCCTTTTTTGGTCATCAGAAATTCCTTGAATATCTTCCCTTTCTCTCGTCTCTCTACTCCGTTTCCATAATCACACTTGGCTCAGTTACCCATCATGATCCCTTCACTACGAACCAATTACCTTTCTTCAACCTCTCCCAGTGAGCACTCCCACTTCTGAACTCATCCAAATGCTTATCTAGCAGAAGTACGACACATCAAAAAAGCCACATTTCCTCTTTTATGTTGTTAGAAATTATTAATGTTGCTAAACCCTTTTAAAACCCTAAGAGAATGGCAAATACATATTCGATTTCCCTAGAGGGCAGCGAAGAAAGTCTGCACAAGCAAGTTGTTCTGCGGGAATACTGCACCACGGTGAAAAATGTATTAACTCAGCATTACAAAAACTCTAAACAAATAAGAGATATACCCTCCTTTCATAAATGAGGCATCAGCAATCAGAAACCTGAGGAAAATTATTTCTCAGAGCAGTGGAAATACTTCAGGCAGGAGTGAGAATGTGCTGTTTTGTAGTATTTAAGAAAGAAGTCTAATTTATCCATGTTCACTATGAAAAAAACATGTCTTGATTGTCATTAAAAAGAACACATTTCCCTTTCAGTGCCCTACTAAAAGAAGAGTAAAAGACCTATGAAAAAGTAGAATAATCCATGAAAACAGCTGAAGGATATAACCTAAAAACTGAGGCTGTTTCAGTTTAACTGTACAACTTGTATATCTCATCAACCTGGATGTCCTTGAAGGTTAAAGACAGGGGTCTCAGCAGCCTGCGGCACCATTAAATCACTGTGTGTCAGCGTTAAACTTTGATCATGACAAATAATGGTGTTTTCATGTGAGTCCATGCATTGGACATCAATAAAGTCTAATGGCGTGTCAGCCCTATTAATGGATTACTGCACAGAGCTCATAAAAACACAATATCCCATCAAGTCTTAAGGCCCTAATGATCCCACAGAGTCTAGTAAAGTCACTGTAGGTCCCATCCCCTGATGGATATTGGCTCTTAGTCCATTTTGTCTTCCTGCTGTTTAAGAGAACAGAGGATGTAAAAGGATGATGAGCCAGTATGATTACCTGCTGCAGTATGCAAGGTAGGAGACCCCCAGTGTCTTAGGTGTAGTAAAAAAATTGTACTGAATATTAAACTGGCAGTAAGGGTGAAGAAAAATGTTGGTTTAATGTGAAGGTAAATGTAAGTTTATAGCACCTTCCAAAAATAGTTAAACCGCATAGTTTTTGTTTGTAAAAAGAAGTAGAAATGTGATAATTGATTCATTTTATAAGTTTTTTTCAGTCCAGTCAGATGGGCTGTAGATGTGGGCATTACTGATGCTTCCACCGGGGGGGCTCCAAAGTCTGAAATTTTCAAATCAATCGCTTCAAAAAATAGATCAAAATTTTGGTAATTATATGCTTACTTGCTTTCTTGTCAAGAATTACATGAGAAGACTGATACCACTCTCCTGTTTATAAACTAAACACGCAGATAGCACCAGCAGGCGGTTACCACATCTTAGCAGGGTGACTGAAAATAGTTTTCCAGCTGGCCGTGGCTGTAATGTGCTTTAACCGTATTCCCCACTTTAAAATTCTTTAACTGACTTTATGATATAGTAGAACGCTGGTGGGCTACGCAGGTGCTTATAGAACCTAAGTTACAACCAGGTAACTTCTATTTCCCCATATGTCGTTACTGAATATGAGAATCCTGCTGTGCCAGCTGGCAATCGCGGTGAACAGCAGGCTTGGAATAGAGATGGCTTTGCTGAATGTGTTTTTACTGAAAAGTAGAAGATGGGTCTTTATTCAACCTGCTTAATACTTTTAACAATCTCTATTGGTATAATAAGCTTGTAGGAAAAAACACAAGCAGTCCAGGCTGACCAATTACAATCTTTCAGTCTCTTCAAGGTATTTCTGTAGCCATGCAGAGCTTTAAATCCTCCTTTTCAGCCTCCCTGTGAAGCTCCCTGGGCTTCTGTGTGTATGTCTTTAAAAAAAGCATAATTTGTAGATGCACATGCAGTCATGTAGACATGCATGCACGGATGTGTGTACGTGTGTTTGGGCATTTTTCCTGACATCAGCATGACTAGGCTGTTTAAACCCTCTTAGCATTGCAGGCTGTGGAGCTTGATGCTCTTAGAAGTCTGATCTGAAATTAGCTCATTTATTCATTTGACAGGGAAAAATCTATTTTGGGAAATATTGTTCACGCTCAGTTTAAAGCTTTCTTCATATATCTGTGTGGTATCCTGTGATTTTTATTATTAGTTTTTTGCCTTTGGATAGCTGCACTCGTGGCTATGGTGTAGTTTCTGTTTAGAGGTGTATTTCATCACTGATCGTTCTCTCAGCCTTTCGGAGAAAGGTATGAAATACAGCTGGCTCACCCTCCTTATCACATCCATCAGGTCAAAATTCAAGTTCATCTGTGGATATTTGCAGGCCATAAATTTGATGATGATTGTTCAGAGATCAGTTCCGGCTGTGATGAACGTGATGGTATCTCTTGCCGTAGGTAAGCGATGTAATGATTGCCTTTATTTTTCCCTGTTTCCTTTTTACATATTTCTGCTTTCTTAAGAAAAAGAAAACCCTTTCAGATTAGACATGAGTTGGTCGTGCTTTGAAATGCTTTATTTATGTATTTAATGTGACTTTTGATCCCAGTTGGTCGTTGTATAGAAGTCAGGTTACAAACATCTTCTATGGCCATGCCACCACTTTTAACTAAGTACTCCAACCCAAATTCCCAAACTCACAACAGTGATGCAGACAGCAAGGTAAGATTGTTAATTTCTAGAGACAAAGCACTGGATGTTAGGTATGACTATATGTCTGCTACACCAGAATTTCCACTCTGAGCTGATATCATATAACAGGTATAGCCACTATGAATATCAGTATTGATACACTTGAAATTAAAGCCATGAACTACACCGGCTCCATGGGGCTGGTCTTTGGCGTGTGGTTAGCTGGGAAAGCAGAAGCAGGAGCACTCAGTGCTCAGCATGGCTCAGTATCAGTGCACTCTGTCTCCTCTGCCACTGCCACTGTCACCACACGCTGTCTCTCTCTGTTTCCTCTGCTCAGGCGCAGTGTTACTATGCGCCAGGCAGCTAACTCACTTGACAGCACTCTGCTTATTATCCAGCAGGAATTGTCAAGGAAAAAAAGAAATACCAGCCTCAACGGCACACCCTAACATGCTCAGGCTCCTAGGAATAAACATTTTGTCCATATCATTGTCTACCCACCTAGACACAACCTTTAAACATCGGCAAACACATGCAAAGGGCTTTATCTCTTAGGTTCCATAGAAGCTGGCTGGATGCTATGGTTAAGTGTAGGCACAAGCATGACTTGATTAGGTTTAGAGAAACATGGTCGTTGGGGTCCACACGTGCTTATGGTTGTGGAATGATTGTGGCTCTTAAAAAAAAGACACTGTTGACTGTTGGTTGGAAAAAGGAAACAAATAGTGGCCTCCCATGTTAAAGTTTGATATTTTACCGAGACAGCCATCCACCCCGACCTCCTCCACCTGTGCCGATTTTGTCGCTCTCCAACAACACCACCAGACTTTCAGAATTACTGCAGTACAGGCACTAGAGGGCTTTGAGCGTAAACAAATGTCAGCTGGGGCGCTGTTGATGAAACAACTGATGCTATCATTTCTCTTAGGAGGACGGTCTCGCCGCTGTAACCTGTCCACATTTTGTTGAATATTGTGAAGACAGTTTTCACTGGTTTTCTTTTATTTATGACTGAAAGATACAGGTGGATTACAAACAGGTTTTATTTGGTTGCTGTGAAGATGCTCTGTTGCTAACTTTTCATTAAGAATTGAAAACCCGCTTGTCCACAGGCATTAAAACAGTGGCTAGATGAAATAATTTCCTCACTAGACCTAGAGAAAATTTGCTATGATAGAACTGGCTCTGGTGAAAAGTCAAACAAGATCTGGAGGCCTTTCTTTAATGGATAAAGCTGTGGACTCTTAACCCCATTTTAGAGTCCTGTGAAGAAAAATTTCACGTTTTTCTGCAGGACTGTGAAAGTCATAGCTGAATATGTTAATATATTGCTGGCTTATCTTCATTTGTTTATTTGCTTTTGTCCAAAAATTGTATAAAATATCTTTTTTCCTCTGCCCACCTGTGTTGATCTGCTTGTTTGTTGTAATTGGCTTGTACAACTTCACTCACCAGAGGTCAAATCCTTTTATCACTTCCTATGATTACAGCCTTATCTCATTGTTATTAATTTAGCAGGACACACCTCACTGCCTCTTCCCCCCTGTGTTCCCTCAGGTCTCACTGCTACTTTTGCTGCTTTTACCCTGTTGTTGGGTCTCATGTAGTGATCCTGACCAGGGATTTGAGCTGAGGTTGGTAAATGTTAGCCTAAATGACAATTACCATCGTCCTGATGGTGTCTGTGTTATCTTCATACACAGGGCCTCTAGCCTGATTGGTAAACATGTGTTATGATAACTTCCCTTGTGCTTGTTTCTCAGGGAGCCACAGAGGAGGCAGTTTCATTCAGCCACTAGTGTCAGCTAATTATTTCTGGCCCCCTGTTGTTCAACACGTTCAGTCTCTCCACGGCTGCCCCCCCCCCCCCCCACTGCGCAGCACTTCCAGTCTTCCCCGGCTCGTTCTCATTACAGAGCATTAGAGATGGCTGTTACACTCCCCATCTTGTGTATCTCCTCAACACTCTCCCTCTCTCTCTCCCAGTCTTTCTTCATCTCCCTCTGTTTGTTTCTCTCCCTGCTTTCTTTGAGTGCCTCTCCAAACACTGTTAAATAAAGACTCCACTCCAGGCAGAACAAACCCAAAATTCAATCAGAGGTGTATACACTAGCCTGAGTAACGCCTGCATGGCCACATATTCATACACACACGCACACACACACACACACACACACACACACACACACACACACACACACACACACACACACACACACACACACACACACACACACACACACACACACACACACACACACGGATACACATATTAGTACTTCTATCTTTGTGAGGACACCCATTGACATAATGCATTCCCCAGCCCCTGACCCTAACCGTAACCTAAACTTAATTCTAACCTGAACCCTAAGACCAAGACCAAGTCTTAACCCTCAAACAGTCCTTTGAAGGTCTGTCAGATGGTGAAGACTCTCCAAATTGTCCTCACTTTCCCAAAATATCCTCACTCCTATGGTTTAAAACTCAAACTGGTCCTCACAATGCATAGCCATACACACACGCACACACACACACACACACACACACACACACACACACACACACACACACACACACACACACACACACACACACACACACACACACACACACACTCACAGAATACATTTATAAAACCCATGCAGGTACACACACATAAGTCGGCCTTCATTAAGACACATAAAAATGCAAGCACACATGGACAGAAGTTGGTATGCGGCCTGAGTGATTCTTCTTGCTTTTCACAGGCATATTCCCCACTGTGGGTTTATTAAAGACAGAGCATGTTTACAGTGTTGTTTTTGCTAAATAATCCAGTGACACTTTATGTTTCAACATAAATAATACTGCGTGCTAATTAAAAAAGCTTATTTACATTTTTGTTGCTAAGCTTAAATGCTGCTAATCATTTTCCTTCTCAAAGCTCATTATTCAAAAAAAAATCTTTAATTTATTAATGAAGATCGCAAATAACCAAGCAATACATACTCCATATTCTTAGAACTGTTGGCAATGTAAGCACTGTTTGTAATACAGAAAGGGATCTTTAATAATTAGACTATTTATTAAATATTTGAATGCTGCTGCCTATGGCTGAGTGCCTGGAGCCCTGTATGTTTGCTACAGGCTTCAAGTCTGTAGACCACTAAGGCGGCTCAGTTCTTAAAGGAGTAGTTCTGCGGTGCTGGAGTTAGTACGTGGTTAGCCTAGTTGAGCATAAAGACTGGAAGCAGGTGGAAACCTCCACTGTACAGCTCTGTACACAGACATGAGACTGATCATTCTCATTTCACTCTCTGAAAATCGTAAGTGAGCTTAATTCTGAAAAGGTTTCCGTAAAGAAGAATATCTAAAATGCAAACGGGGCTTTTTTGGATGCAATTTTATTCGCATTTCCCTCCAAACATGGTCAAGAGAGCAGCAGCATTTAGCCTATGAACAGAGAGTTTGGAAGGCAGATGAGTTATTCAGAGCAACAGCAGCTCCCGAAGGACTGATCAGCTGCAGGCGCAGATTCTTTGAGCTCAGTAAGAGACACTAGTTGTGTGACTTCCTGCCGGCTTTTCTATGGAGAAAAGCCGAATGAAAAATAGATGTAGTTTATGGCGGTAAATGTTTTGTTTGCATTTGCGTTGTTTTTTTTGTTCTAGCTGGAACAAACAAAAGAAAACTGAAGAGAAACCTTGAGTTTTAATATAACCCTTCTCTTTTTTCTGTAACAGCAACTTTCTGGGTGAAAATATTCATCAATTGTGGTGAAATAATATTTTATTTTTTCAGTAAATATAGCCTAAAGATACTGTTTTTAAATCAAATTATGTAACATTTAGTCATTAAACTTGCTAAATGGTATGGAATTTCAAGTCTTTTCAGAATTTGTTTTAAGACTCCTGACTAAATAATTTGCTTTAATGCAGTACAACACCAAAGAGGACGCTTTTGATGGAAAGGCCACAAGTCTTTGTGTGTTCCAAGGTGATGGTAAATGTAAGGCAGGAATGAGGTAGACAATGACAAGTAACATAGCAGCTGTCAGCTGCCATGTTAACCACTGCTGTTTGCATTTCATGTGGGAGGTTCACTTTCCACATTCATTGTGACATATATATGGTATACAGTATATACCTGTTACAATTAAAACCGATTTTAATGTTGTGGCTGATTTGTGTATGTATACAGTATCTATCTGCCTATATATGTAGGCTGGCTTATTCATCAACATCTATCCTGGCTTGGAAAGTTGACTTCTTGAATGAACTGCAAACATGACCCTCTATAACAGATAGTATTTTTTTCCCCACAGATGTGTTTTCCTATGAGGGAATTAGTTTAATATGATGCTCCATTTCTTTAATTCATTTTTATGTTACATCTGCAGTATCAACTGCTGCAAGTAGCTGAGATGATGCAACACTTCATCCGAACACACCTTTTTGGCAAAAGTCTTCAAAGCCATTTGCCAAACTCCTTTTAAGACGAAGCCAAAAGCCTTTGATGATAGCCAGTCACAAGAGTGTTATTTAACCAAAATGGCAAAATGCCCCCTATTTATTATTTTTGGAAAGTTTATTTTTGTAGTAGTTAATTTTATATATATTAATTTTTTTTATCTAATTTTAATTTTTAATTTTAGTTTTTAAACTTAAAATGCAGTGAGAGTACAGATGTTTTTTTTAATTAATTGAAGGTAGGAGCTGGGAAACTGGCAGCTTAGGTGTGTCATGACTCATATTTAATGGTCCAAAAGAAAAGAAAAAAAAATCACTGCCTCCAACCACAAAAAGACCATAATAAATCTGTGGAGGGCTGATCAGGTTGTTGATCAATGCCTAATGACTCAACAATTACAAATACTCTGACTTCTGGCATTCACAACTCAGTGCCCAATCCAAGGTATATTTTGGAACAAAATCTTCCCCGATTTGAATACCCAGACACCCTCATTATAGACTGGGATCAAATCAGCTTATCAAATCTGAATCCCTTCAAATGCATTATTGCATCTTCTAGGTTTAGCCTTCTGTTTTTCAATTTTACACAACAAAAGTTAGAACGGAAATTCATATTTCCTGTGCTACTTAGCTACATGACTACCTGTAAATGTAGTTATTTGCTGATAAAATAGGAGTCAGGAGATAATGAAAGATTTGCTAAGGGATTTGTTAGTCTTTGAGCTTTCCCAGCAAGGAACCAGATCCCAAATGTAACTGGAACCCTACCCTAGGAGTGACCTTACATGAATCGGTGTCTTTCATTTACTGTTGTGCAGCATAGAGAAAATAGATAAAGGCCCCCCTAAAGTAAGCCTCACTGGTGGATTTTAAAGATACAGGAATTTATTTCAACATATACATCTGCAGAGTTTTCCTCCGCAAACATTTATAAATAGGCCCTTTCAAACTCATTTTACTTTACGAACTTTAATACCATGACAGACAGTATAGTAACTTCATTGTACTCTCATATACTGTACTCATAATATAAGCAAATCTTATATGAAAGAAGGAGCTCTATGGCGTATTAATGCCCCTTATGTAAGTCTACCTTAAAAAACAAAAACTTAAAGAAATAGTTGCATTTGGCCTTACGTGCTTACAAGGGGGAGTCATGATATAGGGAAAAACGAATAAAAACCTTGCATACAATACACTGGGGGTTTGATTTAATATCTCAAAGCATACATTGTTTTTCCCTCAAAACTAAAAATATATGTGTTTTGAATAACTTCAAAATGACTCAACTAAAGGACTTTTGGGGGAATTTCGTTGATTGTCAGTGTAAAAATACTCAAAGATACTGTCTAATTAATAATAAACTATTATCTTACCATTTGGGGCACATAGCTACAGTAAATGAAGCCACCAGACACTATTGAGCATAAGCCCATCCACCCATCTGTCACTACTCTTAACACTAACAAGATCTGGATATGGGTTGTGACGGCATCAAGTACAGCAGATTTCTCCATGGCGCTCACAGGCCACCTGGGAGATTTAGTCCCCTTCAGCATGTCCTGGTTCTGCCCCGAGGTCTCCTCCCAGTAGGTCACGCTCGAGCAGCTGAGTTGGTTGGGACCCTTTACGAGATTTTCCACTCGCCCGAACTGACTCTGCTCAATGTAGAGTACCAGCCACCCTGCAGAAACATCCTTTCAGCTGCTTGTATCCCAAAAGCCATTCTCTCAAGTAGCTTGTGACAGTACAGGTGATGAGGAAGGAGAAGGGGCAGGACTATGATTGACCTGCTCTATATGGGCTCTCTTGAGGGTGAGCCTACAGGCAGCATCAGGTTTGCTCTGATTAGCTTCTGTTCAAAGAGATTGCTTGAGGTATACACCGCCTGTAGTTCACAGACACACACATACTCTCTCTCTCTCTCTCTCTGCCTTCATGTTATGAAAGCCATAAGAGTCTTTGCCATAATTCATGTGAATAAATGGAATGTTTAAATGGGGCAATATTTGATTTAGTGTAGATGGCGGGTCCTGCAGTACAGATAACACTGTCTGCAGGCATTTTCTCACGCTCATCATTCATCATTACACGGCTCTTTATGACAGGGCATATTCCAGGGGACGAAACAAGATGTGCATTTAGAGATTTGGGCAGAGTATTTGCTGTTATCTTGAAAAAAAAAAATCCTAAAAAGAAAAAAATTCTGAAAAACTTTTAATCTGATGGAAATCAAATATCTGCATCTGCCAAATTCTTTTGGAGTTGTTGTACCTCTAACAGCACACAGACTGTATATAATCACCATAAAAATATTATTATTTTTTGACACACAAGCCTTGAACAGATTGATGACATTAAACTGAAACACAGGGAGGAATTTTTCTCTTACAAGCCAAAACTCATATTTTAGAAAACTCTGCCCTAAAGTACAAGACTCTAAATATCAGGCATGTATTATGCACCAGCATAAGACATGACACACAGCACATGCATTTTCATATTTGCACATGAGAAGGTAAAACCACATAGAGGATGCTGGGAGTATAGAACAAGACAAACAAGTGTGAGAAAGCATCTAAAAAGCCTCAGAGCATGTGATGGAGGGAATTCAGTGCCTCACATGCAGTAAGTGCATTATAGTCTGGAGTGACATGCATCCCCAACTCTTTTCATTCTCTTCTTCAGTGTGTTTGCTGCTAAGAGACTCAGATACTATAGCATGAAACAAGCACAAACACCCAAGCAGAAATGCACATGAAAGCACAAAAACACAGGAACAGATACAGGCAGGCTAAAATAAATCACACACATGGTAGCACATTAGAACACAAATGCACACACACACAAAGGGAAAGAAACACACACACACACTCTCTCTCTCTCTCTTCCTAAGCACTAACTGACTCAGACAGTCTGTGTAACAGCCTGCCTGCTCCCAGCCAGAGCTCATCTTGCCCGAGCTGCTCGCTCACCTCTAAATGAGGGCTGTCAAGCGGAGCCATAGTGACGCCTGCCACCTCTAATTGGCAGTGCATTAACAATCAAATCAGGCTAATTAGCCAGAGCATGGCAATGAGGAATAATATTCTCACCGTGTGTGATTGTGGCACATGGCTACTCTCTCACCGCTGTCCAATTTTGCATATTCTAATTTCCTGGGAACAAAAGAAGAAAATTAGAAGACTAGAAGAGTAACAGAAGAAGAGAACTGAGAGGAGTGACAGGAAGAGAGAGAAAGTGAGCTCAGCTAAGACTGACTATTACAACCAAGGTTGGGGGTCGTTTGCTTTCAATTTACTCAATTTTACAATTTAGAATAGCATACCTTTTTACAAGGCCACATGTATTTAGTTGGAGAAGATGAGCACTATAGCAAACATCACGCAGTGTCATAATGAATGCTAGCTGCACATGCAACATTTGCCTGCTTTAGGTTTTAGGGTGAACAGTGTGGGCATTGGGATTAAGGACTTGGCCCATTTATTCACTGATAGTTTGCTGATGTGGGTCCATGACACCTGAAGAAGGCTCACAGGATAAGGGAATCTTCCAGCTCTGTGTTAAAGTTACAAAATTGAGCCACACTTCACTACCGTCACCTACACATTCAGTATATTACTAACAAATCTAAATGAGTAACTTAAAGGCTCTGCACACCCATGCAAGTGTCTTCAGTTAGTCCAGTTTTATCATTTACACCTGTGCTCTTCTTACTGTGACATGCCAAAATGTCTTCCATGAAAAGGCCTGTTAAGCATCACGTCAGACATGTCGGGGCTTGCAGAAAAATTTGAGTTTCCTAGTTGTAATGACAACTTTGATGTTGGCTTGAATGGTATTTACAAGTCGGAAACTGGTAATTATGGTAACCTCTGACTTGATATAAATGCAGCCTCAGGTCAAAGTTGGCGAGACCCATGCTGTAAAGTGCATGAATTCACCAAGCCTATTGCTATTTGTAGCAATAGGCTTGCTCTACCAGCTTGGCTTGAACATCAACTGAAATCACACAGTTATATAGAGGCTCCATTTTTGTTTGTTCCATATTCAAGTAAATAAAATGTATTCAAGAATATCCTGATGCACAGGCTAATACAAGCCTGAATTTAATTTCAGTTTATTAATCATTTGAAAGTACCAAACAACATGCTACCAAGCTGCTGTAACAAGACTACCCAATTATGCTAAACAACTGGTACTTTGAATATACCTGACCTAGAGCTATTAACAAAGTTCAGCCAGAGTTTGAAAATATGAAAAAAGCTTCCCAAGTTGCTCTTTAGCACAACTTGACAAAATTTACAAATTAAGACAACAACAGCTGCTGTGATTATGTGGAAACGTGTGTCACTTCTCATTATCTTTCTGACAAATGATACACAGGCCATAAGATAAAGAGATTGAGGCCTCCCAGTTCTGTATTAATTCCACCCACATCCTGAACATCAGCCAGTTTGGAGTGCCTTGCATAACCTATTCCAAATCACTTGAAAGAAGCATTGATTGGCCACACTAGATAAGAAGTCCATCCTTAAACAGGCTCAGGGGAGCCGTGGCTTCGGGTTTAGAAAGTGGTAGCAGCCCGAAGACGGTCGAGCGGAGAGCAGAATGAGTAATGAACAGAAAAAACACATTAGAATGAGTAACAGGGTGACTACAGTCAGTGTGTGCGAGCTTCAAATGTGTGAACCCTTTGCAGTGAGTGTGTGTGAGTGTGCATTTGAAATACAGATGTATTCACAGAATTTTAATTTCAGGCCTACAAATATGTGTGTTTTAATGTGTGTGTGTGTGTATGTCTTGTACTTCTATCTTTATGAGGACCAATTAGATCTTTGGACATTGAGAGCGAGTGCATTATTGGCTGGTCATCACTTTGTCTATGTATCAGCAGTTTCAAGGGTCAATTCACACATATTCCATTACAGATTTTCTCACTTACCTGTCGTAGTATGTAGATAGTTCCAGGTTTTAGAGTCGTTGATCTGTCGCAGAGATTTCTGCCTCCTCTCTAACACAGTGCAAGTGAGTGAACTTTCATTTGTGCTGCTACAGAACTGAAAAAAGTGGTATTCAAAAAATTAAGCAGCAACATCTCCAGATAATCTACAGGATACAATGTGAACAGGTTTCACTGAAAACTGTGAAAAAAAAGAAAAATCTGCAGGTCCAGATGCCACTATTGATGAGAAAATGTGGGTTTTTTTAGAATTTGAAGGAAATGACCCTTCAAGTCTTACTTATATGGTTGAAAGAGTACCATGATTCAGCATTGCACTCCTATAACATTGTTGGACTTAAAATGGATTAGACTCAGGATTGGATCAAAGTTTGGGTTAGAGACGATACACTATACCAGTCAGTATAGAAATTCACATGTATATGTATGCGTGCGTGAGTGTATGTGTGTGTGAGTGTGACACAGAGCTGTGTGCATCTTTGAAGAGACGGTTACAGTGATGTAAATGCTGATTTTACAGCCCCCACGCTTTTACTCTGTGCCAGCACACATTAGTTATACTAGGTGATTCATACACACACATACACACACAACCTCTCTAAGACATATACAATGAGACAGAGAAATGGACACGTCCTATAAGGACGCACCAAATCCAATACGTCTGTGATACATTCCTACACAAACACACACGGACAGACACATCCATATTTGCTAATGTACAATATATTGCATACACACACACACACACACACACACACACAAACACATTAGTTATACCAGGCATCTCACAGTGCCCAAGATGGATGTGATGTTTGCACTTGTAGTTGATGTTATGTGCGGCATTTTCTGCCCTCCATTTTATTCGTGTTTGGCCTGCAAACTTTGAGAAGCTTCGTTTTCAAATGAGTAATTAGAGAGATGTAATACAGTGTTTTGTTTTATTTGTTTTCCCCTAAAGAGTCTGATAAAGAGCTGAGGGAGAGGGTGAGAGAAAGGGAAGGTGGAAGAGAGGGAGGCATGAGGGTGTAAGATCAACAGCTTAGATAGATGGATAGAGATAGAGTGTTAGCAGCACTTAAGCAGTCTAGCCATGTCACACTGTGAACACTTGTGTTTTACTCAACAAAGAACTGATTGCATTTTCTCAGCTTCTTAGGCTCCCTAAACATTCTCTGCCTGGAATGACAGATTAGGTTTCCCGTAGTATTTTGATTCAAAAAAAAAAAAAAAATCAGCCCTGGCGTACCATTGGTTCATCAAGCCATTATGGCTTACAAGTTGTGCATAGCACATTTACATATCAAGCACACATGGAACAAATTTAGCATTCATTTGGAGCCCTGTTTCTGGTTATTTGACAAATGTACCTCCAGCAGTTACGCTTGTTTTTGCTCTGTTTTGCTTTTGCAGCTTCTATCTGTTAGACGCTCTAGTTCTCCACCAGTGACTTGATTACTTCGTGCAAGGCAGTTGTCACTTGCCTTGGTGAAAGTCATGATACAGTAAATTCAGTAAAACAAATGTGTTGTCAAAAAGACTGGTGTGACCTAAAAGGGATTAAAACAGCTATAATCAGTATTTTCATATTATCAATCCATCACATGACTACTTTTATGTGAAAGGTGTGGCTTGTAGTAACAAACAGAGAATTCAACCAACTGTGCAGTTCTCCCCAGCTCTATACGGCACTTTAGCACCCTTGAGCTCATTATTTAGCTGTCCAGACTGCAACTTTACTATTTTGGTTCACTCTCACTGCTCTGATCAGCACTGTTTTTGGCCACAACAGGCAGCTTTTTTCAAGTGAAAAGCTCGAAAGGCCTAATGTATGCTACCTGTTGTAGCGTTGTTTAAGTTAACAACTGGCTGGGGAGCACAGTGGAGCATTTAGCAGTGAAAGATCATGATATTTCCCTCAGGTGTTAAAGGGAGAGTGAATCTTGGACTTATATTCATCAGGTGGACAGAAAAAACAAATTTAACTGAATGCTCCATGAGTGTCGGATGTGTAAATAGGCAACTGGTTGCTTACAATTTTGCTGTATCAAGGTGATGATATGTCAGCGTTGTCTTCACAACTTGTTTCTGCTGCCTCCAAGAGACAAAAAAGTCAGTCATATTAGAGGTTTAATTCGAGATGGAGGATGGGAAGGTTTGCATCCTACGTAGCAGTTTATGAACATCTTCTAGGCCCCCTGCCCATGTAATATTCTTCAAATGCAAAATCTGAACTAATAAAATGAACTGAAATATAACATATTGAGGTAATTTATAAGCTATAAGGTCAGTACTATTACTTACTCCCCCTTCAAATGCCATGCACAGGAAAATTTTGGCAGTAGGCGTTATATTCTCCTACTTGGTGGAGTAACTGGTGCTAGCACCTTCTGGTCACTAATCTTCAATTTACATCACCATGTACTGCAGCGAGAAATTTACTGTAAATCTCTTACAGGACAAAGTATTGTAATTATTAATGCTGTTGCTCAACTTAATTGAACTGATGTCAAAATATCACCAGTCTGTCTTTATTTTGACAAGACTGATTTACATCATACACACACACATACACTGGCTACCCTCCACACTGAGACTACATCCAGTGACTTCCCTTTATGCCTCTACCCCACTTGTCTTACATAGATGTCTCATATAGATTCAAAGTACACAAGGCTGTGCTAAATAAATAGAGTATCATTTGGCTGACTGGCAGCGTAAGCTAAACTGCATTATGCACACTGTTTTCCAAACCAAGGCCTCACTGCTTCAGTTGAAAGCATAGAAAATCATAATTGTTTGTGTCATATCATGCAATCAGTGTGTCATTTTCAGAAATGAAAGCATAAATTAAGCTGTCAAAACAGTTTCATGACTGTCCAAATGCAGCCATGCCTGCTAGGACATGCATTATAGTAATGACTGAATCCATTTTTATGTGATAATATGGATATGAAACAAAAAAAGACGGTATGAGGTAGCAATTTGATAGATGGAAACATATGCCTGTCTCTACTCCACTGATATTATTTGTTAGTGCTTTGTTTACTAGTACACGTGCTCACTGGGCCCAAAGACATGCACATGTAAGAAACCCCATGGAGGTTATCTTGTGTCCAATGAGCAACTTTTTTTTTAGGAATTTATAGAGTTAATTAATATGGTATCCAGTTCTCCTTGATAAATCCATGATCAATAGGCTACTTGTGCTGTAAAGCCACATGTTCTAGTACTGCTACTCACTAGGTAGAGGGAAACCCGACTTCAAATTAAGAGCACTGCTCTGGGACTTCACAACATTTCAAAGCAAAGTATTCTTTGAAGAATGAACTCAAGGTACACTTTTTAACTGCGATCCAACATTTGGGAATCACTGCTTTAAAAGATACATGCATCCATATTTCAAACCAGCCCATTATGTGTAATTTTCAAAAAAAATACAGTCAGTCACCACAATCTTACAAGTCACATAAGAACATGTGATGAAAATATTATCTTTACAAAATAAAACACAATTTTGTCAACACTGTATTGGAGGAACATTTTTTTTGTCTTGACAATATTATCTATACTTTTGCTGTAAAATTCATATGCTGCCATTTAAAATTAAAAAAAAATATGGCATGTGGCACTACAGCAAATGAGATCATGAAAAAAACTATCCCTACTTTGAATAGTTTTAGTTTTGCTACCAATTATTATTTATCTACTAATTTACTACCTACACACACACACACACACACACACACACACACACACACACACACACACACACACGCGCGCACACACACACATAGACAGATTCACATACACACTGTATACAAACCTTACCCTCTTTAATTTGCACACACTTTAACCCGACATACAAATTGATAAATGTATTTACTATTATTACCAACGCTCGCCTGCGCCTTGGTATGTTCGTCAGCACAATTAGCGACATGAGAGTAATCACAGCTCTTTGCCTCAGCCAGTGCAGCTGTGAGCGTATAGAACACTGAACACAATTAACAACACCTAAATCCAATTAGCAGACAATGAAAAGTAACACAACCTGATGGTGCTAGTTAACCACAGAGGAGCTCACTGTTGATGGCATGTTAGAAGACAGAAGAGAGGTGAAAAGGGGCAACGAGGTGGAGGTTAAGGGATGGGATGGAGGGGGAGGGATGAACAAACAGGGTCATGGAGGTCGTTGCAGTACTGGGGATGTTACTTTCAACATTTTATGTAGAAATACATAAAAAAAACCCACATCTTATCAGCCTCAACCAAAAGGTGAGGCAGTAACAAACAAGAGGATTGTGTGCTCCAGCTCGCCTCAACTCAGCCCTAATGGCTCAAATAAAATTCTGGTGTAGGCTATAACTATTGGCGTAAAATCCAGTCCACAAGCAGAATTGGATGAATCGAAATTTATATGTCACTTCTATGATGGAAGTTTAAATTCCCAGCTGATGGGTTTTAATTACAACCTGCACTCCACACAAAACAATGCTTCCACTGCAGAAGTTATGTAAGTTATATTTGGCTTCATTTCATATTCACCTTCAACACCTCTGCCATCATCACACATTAAGAAGAGGCAGTCACAGACAAGAGTGCTGCTTACAGCCCATTGCACAATTTTAGGATATTAAAGTCCTCGCAGTTCAAGCAAACGGTAAATCTCAGTGCTGGTTGGGGTCACAAATCTAACTTTAATACAACTTTAACACTTCACACTGATTACCTTTTCGAAAGTTGTAGTAGGCCTAATCCAGTGGAGATCTCAAAGTCAAAACTGTGATTAAACCACTTTTGTGTTATAGAATGCAGGTAGGCTATTTGTTCAAAAACTGGATACTGGTATTTAGCAGCAACCGTAAATTATGTTAAAATATAGAAAGCTCTGCCCTAAACTGGATTTTGTGTAATGTAGTAATGTAATCAGCAGCCTTTTCCCCACTGACTGCAAAGAATTTGTAGAAAGACGCAAAATAATATTTTAAAGAGGCATTACAAGCCTAACTTGTAACTAGTTGTGCCTACCTAGCACCAGTTAGGAGCTTCAGACATTCAGATGAGACAAAAAGAAAAAGAAAGAAAGGACTGCCACCAGTGCCAGGACAGACACAGAAATGGATATCAGATGAGTGTGAAGATGAGGCAATTCAACTTCTATCTGCAAATTTCTATATAATACTGTCTCAGCTACGGTGTTTTGGTAGCTAGATGGTGCTGTGGTTGGTCATATGACAATGTTAAAACTGAAAACAAGGAAGATGGGAAGGGAGAGGATGCGAGGGAAGGTGACAAAGATGAGAAAAAAATGAAGGAGATAGTGCACGATAAGATAAAAAAGGACTGGAAAAAGGATAGGAAGTGATTAAGGAGGAAGGGCAAGAAAAAAAGAGCAAGATAGAGGAACAAATTCAAGAGGATAAGAGCAGTGTGGACCAAGAAAAGGTGGACAGGTAATTAGCTAGGAAGAGCAAAATTCAGTGATTCAATTGATGAAGAGGAGAGGGGTACAAGGGATTGTAAGGGGTTTGGGCTAATGAGCTGCAGTCTGGAGGGCAGTTCTTTTATAATCACCATCTTGTGGGGAGAGATGGATCTTTTGAATAGTTAAATGTTTTTACCTGAGAGGTTTATTTTGGAACTCCAGCCCAGATTGTAAAGTAAAAAAAACAATATTTTGTGGTATAAAAGTCTCAAATATCATCACGAAGTTCAACCTTTTGAGACACAAGGAGGATTTGTTGGGTTAAAGCAGTGGCAGCTCTCCCTGATGGTAAATATTCATGTTAAAATACATCACATTCAAACCAAACAAGACCGGACAAATACAGAAAAATACTATGTATCATCACAGCTAATGAGTCATCCAGAAACATGGAGAAACATGCTACCAGGGGGGACAGAGGGAAATACATACAGTATACTTACTCATCAACACTAAACTTTGTTAAAGCTGCATCATTGAACTTTTGAACACTAGGGGGCAGAAGAACTTCAAAACGAGCTGACAGACGCATAGCACTGAAAGTGTCAGCAAGCAACTGCCCATTTACACATCCATATTACACATGAAGCAACATTGGCACTTATTTGTAGTTCTTTCTGGCAACCATGAAAGTCTAATATTTACTTTCCTTTTAGCTCTGTTTTGGTCTTCACCAACTCCTGAGCAAAGTCTTTCCCTCTTTAGCTGCTAAATGCTCCAGTATGTTTGCCAGGTAGTTTTTTTAACTTTACCTAGGACCAGGTGTATGGACGATTTCACACAATGTAGCGCACTTGATCATTTCAGAGAGCTCAATCTGACTGTTTGACTTGTTAATAACTCAACCCATATCCAGCGTCATTTTCTAAAGAAGAGAATACTAAGAATACAAGAGCTGCGTTGGGTAAATTTGTTCTGCGCTTTTCATTGAGTTTTGACAGCAATCTATGGTGATTTATTTAGAAAGCAGCTCATTACGCAGTCAGCTCCTGGACTGAACCTCCAAGAAACACCCTGCCAGTGAGGGAGAGCTCACAGGCGCAGTTCAGAGGACGGATCAATACGTTCAGAAAAGAAATCATAACTCAGTGATCTTGATTACACAATATTTACTCTGGCTGCGGTTCAACTCCACCTGAGAAAAACTGCAACTATTACTCAGAAAATGATTGGTAAACATTACTTACATTGTTCTCTTTGGCACATATCTAATTCGTAATACATCAGGAGGCAATCCAAAAAAAGGGAGATGAAGCAGCCTATAAGACAAATCAAAGACACACAACATATACACAAGACAGACCTACACAGAGCAGAGTAACCAGAGGAAAGAGAGAGAGATTCCAGCAGAGTGGAGCAGGTGGAAGTGGAAGTGGAGATGGTGCTGAAATGAAATCTCACTTAAATGTTTTAACGAAACCAAGAAAAGTTAAGTTGCAGTCTGCAGTGATTTTCACTATTCTTTTGTGTTACAGTAATCACATATCGCGTTCAGTATTTATTGCCCATTGGTTTCATTTTTGTTTCTAATAATGAGGTTTTAGTTATATATAAGCCAGTACTATATTTCCGCCACTACAACCTTATGTCTGGCTCCTGTATATCCCATCTGCACCATGTTTAGGCCTCATTTTCAGAGGCGGAGAAATTTTGACATTCGCAAACAATGTGACCTTAGTAAATCCAGCGGAAGGCATGATCGTCCTCTGTGAACATGCCTCATGCAACGAGGCGTGAGATGCACAGTGCAGAACTTCACACAAATGACACACAGGCTGCCACTCAAGCAAGTGTTACACATACAGCCTGTGTTTGGGGAGGAATGTTTCACATTTGCACCTGAAACACTGCTGCAAAGCCTGCAAAAACATCCCCTGCAGCCTGTGTATTCATGGTGGTCAAACAGCCCCAAACGCCTGTGTGAGTGCATTAAACCACACAGACAAGACTGCACTTCACTTTCAAACTGCGAATCACCTTAAATTATTCTAATTAAAACTAATTAAGGCGTTTGGTAAAGAAGACATATTCAGTAGATTTTAAGGTGTACCCTTAATGTCCCGTTAATTTACACATTACCATAATTTGGACACTTGAAAAATCTATTAATTATCAATTTAAGGTGTTAACAAGGTTGGCATTTGGGTTTAGTTAGGGGTATGAAACATTTTTAGGTGCAAAGTAATATTTCATTTATATTTCAGTATTCAGATATTTAAGGGGGTGAATAATAATAGCAGGAAATCCATATCCAAATTTTTACTTTGATTTCAAAATTTAAGGCGTTGTTGAACTGTACAGATATCCCATTAAAAATATCTTAATGTATTACAATACTTTATCTATTAAGTATCACTTTAACATCCAATTGAAAATATACTTATTACATCCTTGTTAATGGGTAAATTTGTGTAATTTTAATAACTTTAATAATCACATACAGTACTTCTCTTTCACATACTATAAGCTTTATACAACTGAGGGATAAAATGTCAGCTCGTGTCTCGTCAAAGACCCCCCTCCCCATCAAACACACACACAGACACACAAATCATCTCAGCCAACGTGCAATGACATGCTGGTTTTTCATCTTTCCTTGCTCTAACAGCATTGTTATGGTTCCTGCTGTGCATACACAGAGAAACCAATCTAATCCCTTTTATAGATTTGATATGCTATATCTAGTGAGTTATATCTGTACAGAAGTGCATGCTGTGACTACTGGAACGTTTACATGTAAACAGACCTGTTTCTCAATCCTCAGCCTCAGGCTCTGCTCTCTAATCACATTTCAGAGGCTGGAACGGGAGGAGCATTTATCTGTAGCAGGTGTCTGATTAATGCTCCAGTCTGTTCCTTGTTTTGAAGGGAGAGGATGTGTGTTTGTGTGGAATGTCACACGTGAAGCATGCACAACATGCTGGACTGGTGAGTAGGCAGGAGGTTTTTATGGTTATGTGTGAAATAAAAAGCAAGCTATCAAGTATCTTCCCTTACTGAGTAGACAAACTGCTCCAAGTAACTCCACACACCGGCACTTGCTGTGGCAAATTGGTTGTATATGAACGTATGAGACAGGGCTGGCTTTGTACACCCACCATCCTCCCTGCGACTGCTGTGCAGTTCATAATGGTCCTTCCTTCATTCAAAAAATGTCTCTGAACAAAATCCAGCCAGCGATTACATTTGTCACCATAACGTAATTGGGAAAACAATTTGTATATATATTCAAATGTAATTTCCAGGAGACAGGGTTGTCTGGTCAATTACCTATATTTACGCTTAACCTGACAAGGACCTCTTGTGGCCATCTGAATAATAACCACTGTCTCTCAGAACATTTTATAGCGCTGCAATGGTTTGGGGCAGGAGGGTTGGACGGATCGCTCAGCAAAGTTTTTGACTTTGAGAGGAGACATCCTGTCTCATACCAGCTGTCAGCGCTGGTTTCTTTTAACCATGACCACAATCGACCTATAACCTTTACCAAGTAGTTGGTGGGTGCCAAATCAGAAAATGCTCATATGACATCGGAAGACAGAACATGTTGTTGTCATTTAATTTGGAGGATCTGTTTAGCCACTTCATTTCATAAAATATAGTGTACGTGGTGCAGATTAAATAGACGTGAGTTTAAAGTTTACACATAATAGTGAATACAGCAGTTGCCATCTCTCCTATAGAGGATAGAGAGGTGAAGCTGTAAGATTTACATTCACACCAGGGAATGTTGTAAAGAGATAATTAGCATGACGCTGACTCAGTAATTGTTTCTTTACCATCAAGGTCATGAGACTAATCAGCATGAGAGTTCGTACGTGTGTGTGAGAGTGTGAGAGTGATGAAGGCAATTACAGTTGAAAGAAAAAAAAACTGTGGCAACAAGCTGGTGAGACGACAAGCTGCAACACTGGGGCTGTACTATAATATTACTGGAGGAGGAACATGTGGGAGGAAACAAGAAAAGTAGAGAAAATAGATCAGGGAGAGGGAAAATACATTCAGAGAATAAAGAAAACACTAAAAGCAGATAAGGAGACTGCATGAGGCACTCCATGCCTGTTATGTGATATAATGGCACACTAAAGTGAAAGTGGGATGGAGAACGAGGAGAGTCAGCTAGCAGATGTTAGCTAAATCTAGCCCAGATGGGACCCAACACTTTACTTCCCCTGCAAAAACCCAGCACGAAGCCTGATGGCAGGTAGAGAGATGAAGATGACGAGAGAATTAAGAAGGGAAGGTGGGGGGTAAGAGAGTAAATAAGAGAATAAGAGAATAAGAGTAGGAAAGAGAAACAGAATAGAGGAAAAAAAGACAGCGAAGCAGAATGAGGCTTGAGTGAGAGGGAAAATGAGTCAAGTGGTGCATGTCCCTCTTCCTCAGTGATGCCAAATAAAGATTTGGAAGCACCAAGCTCTCAGAGTGCTCAGCAGTCTTGCATCAGTCTGTTACGCAGAACTGGGGTCAATTCAGTTTTCATTCATTCAGCAGAGCATCACTGCTAGAGGAAATGGAATTTTCCACTATGAATGGAAATTGTTTATTTAGGTTGAATGGTCAAATTTATAAAAATTACATTTGCAATTCGAGGTTGAAGTTCTTTCAGACTAAACAAACATATTACTGTTTAAGATAGTTTTCATGAAAACTCAGTTCCTTTAGGCTTGTCTTGAGAAAATATACTTTAAGTTAGTTGAGTGTTATTTCAATTTAGATTTTAATGTTAATATAAACAATAAATATGGGTCATCATCAGTGTGAGTGTTGATTGTGCGGCTAAGTGACATCTGAGAAAAGACATCTACTGGGAATCTCAGCAACCGTACATACAGTAGGTCAGTGAGCGAACGCGTCGCTGTTTCTCAGGGCTGATTCTGACTGTCTTCAGGTCAGTAGTTCATTCAGTCCAAGCTGTTAAGTTCAGTTCAGTACAAAACTAGCCTATACAAGCACTTGACAAAAGGGTAATTCATTTGTGAATTTGGCTGAGCCGACAATGGAAGCTCTCAGTCACCAGTTACTGGAGCTATGCTGCTAAAGGTTGCTTATTCAGTGTGTGACAATGGTGATTCAGTTTAGTCAAAGTCATTGTTTGTACATGTACTGAACACCTCTAGTCACATCTAGTTACAATCTCACACTCCATGTACCGTATGACCACTTTTTAACTCGTGACTGAAAGCCCACATATACGTTATATGATGACACCTGAACCAGCTCCAACACAATTACAGTAACCAGGTTGCTGCCAGCTTTCAGCGGTAAGCTGATTTCTTAAACGTCATTTAACAGGAAACCTGGTTTCTGTAAATGGATTAGTAGATTAAGGAAACCTGATTTCTGCTTGAAGTAGATTTCTCCACGAGAAATCAAATGCTGATTTCTCTGCCATGGATACAGGAAACCAGATTGGTCATGACAGAGCAATGCTTCCTTCAAAATAACTCCATCCAAAGCCTGACTAGTATCCTCTACAGGTCTAAATAAGTTGGTTTTCACTGCTGAACATTTGACTATTTGTAAAATACCCACACTTTCATGTTGTATGGGAAAGCGCCGCTCTTTCTTTCTGCTCCCCTCAGAACATAATGACTGGTCGGTTTACAACTACACAATTTATTGACAAATCAACTACAGACCCTGTTTTACCTGTTTAGTAGACCTGGGAGTGATCAGCTGGGCACGGAGGACACAGAATGGCCAGAAACTTTGGAACACGCTAACCTAGCGAGCCGAGCGCGTAGGCATTGTGTTCCCTGTTGCTGGAGGACGCCTAAAAAAGAAGCAGGAGGACTTCAGTGAACGTTCAGTACGCTTTGGAGTTGGTTTAGCACTGAATAATGAGAGGAGAAAATTACTTTTCTTTTAGCTTTTGGAGGCATTTGATGACTGGTCTTGACAAAGATTGAGGGGCACAAATTTCCATTTCCATTTCTGGGACGTGTCCCCGGTGGTGATTGCGGGCTTGACTACAGTCGGTTAAAATCAGTGAGCCATCCTTCCAAATTAAGGTCAGACCTCACGGAGAAATCTGATAATTAACGTGATGCATGTATACACAGTGTATATGTATGTACAGTATCCTGGCTACTTCAGTGCATGTAAATGCATTCACTGCTTACCCATTTAACCTGGTTTCTCCAAGTAACTTAACTAAGTGCAAGTAAACGCACTGAGTAAGATGCAGTTGAAAGCTCAGGAAAAGCTTATAAGGGGTCCGTTGACCATAGATTCATTATACCATAGAAAAGCAAATCAAAACAGTTTCTGTGTTGAGTTCTCATTGCTTTCTGACCTTCAAACCTAATTCACTGCGAGACAACCTGCTGAATTCAGGCTCACACATTGTGCCACTTAGTTAACTGTTGACATGTAAGCTCATTAATGTAAGTTTGTATGGTAGATTCATGATCCTGAGCAATATAGTTCAAATTGTTCAATTTGTGTCAAGTATTTTTCAGAATTTAAATGTTGCAGGCTTAAGCGGGGTTGCCATTGAAAAAAAAAAAGGCATCTACTTATAAATTAAATTATGTATAAATGATTGTTATTTATTATGCATGTTGTATAGGGAAAAAAAAGAGCAGAGACTATAAGGTATGATTTATTTATGCAAGCTGTGCTTGTGTCTCTGAGGGACAGAATGGAAATAAAACAAAATAAAAATATTTCAGAAATCACTGATGTCTTCCTAAATCTAAATGAAAATAAGATCATCCACAACATAAAACCAAAGTAGAGCTATTTCTCTATCATCAAACTGACCGACAAAGGTTCTGACACAGGGTTCACACCATGTAGACTGAGCAAGCTTTTAAACCAGGAGGCTGTCAGCTTTCAGCTGTCAGCTGTTTTCTTAAACATCATTTAAAAAGAAACCTGGTATCTGTAATTGGATTAGTAGATTAAGGAAACCTGATTTCTCCTTGAAGTAGATTTCTCCACGAGAAATCAAATGCTGATTTCTCTAATAAATATCCTTTGTAATATTTATAAATGTACACAAGGAAATACATTTTTATTAAACGATAAAAACAGCAAGTATAAATGTGACTTTCCAAGTGTAATGCAGTAAAATCTAAGACACCTATTTTCTGCCAACATGTCAACAATCTGCGCAAAATCTATAATTTATAAAGCAGACACGCGTCTGTGATGTTTTCCTTTGTTCCCTCTGCTTACTGCCCACATTGTCTTTCATTTCCTTCTCTTACAACACACAGCAAAAATGTTTACTCTCAGAAATCCCTCTGCTATTGTCCGACAGCGGGAAGCAAAAAAAACCCCCGAAAAACAACAACAAAAAAAACAAAACAAAAGATGATGTACAGGGAACATTTTGTCTCTGTTTCTTGGTTGAAAAGTTGCATTGCAAGCACACAGTGGAGCGCTTGTCAGGGAATACTGGTGGGCTTGTAATATGCCTGATTATAAGTGTTTCTGCCACAACTCCGACAGACTGACGGGGACAACCCAGGCAGACAAACAGGACCTTATAGCACAAACTATATCAGTCTTTTGTTCAAAAACTGGACTGTGCTCTTCATGAGGTACAGTACATTCAGTGACCATTCAGTATGTCCTCGCCACCACAGGGTAGGACCGATAATTTTGATTTCTCAACGTGAATTCTGTGCTAAGATAGCATTGCACAGTCAGATATGCCACAGATATTAAGAATCACTGTTAAGTACTTCGCTAAGGTTAGAAGATGTTCGTCGTCATGGTTACACCAGTGAAGACATGGTGAGAGGTTATAGAACGATTTATGTCCTGGTTAAAAGAAGCAACGCAGACTATTGGTTTGAAATAGATAACGAACAGAGGCCCTATGCGGACTTTTTAGCTCTATAACAGTGTCACCTGACTTTCTCCTTTGCCATATGTACTACAGCCACTAGAAGGCTTTGTCACTTCAACGTAAATGTTGTTTCGGGGCACTTGCTGAAAATGACTGATGCATAACTGCAAGAGGGGGCTTGACAGTAGAGCGCAACCATTGGTTGTAATAAGCTGTTTGCACAAACGACCTATGGGGTTGTTTGTTTTTTTTATTACTACTACCCCTCTTTGTGGCAGAAGGTGGATGTTTCAACCAGCAATCCAGCACTTTTAGATATCCATTTTTTCACACTTTCAAGTTTAAGTTGAAACACACTCTGTGGTTACAACTGATTCAGTAGGGTGGGAAGTGTGTCTTCTGTGCTGTCAGCCTACGGTAGCCGGTAAATTGTTGGTTATTGTAACAGTAAATATACCAGAAATCTTTTAATCCTATTTGTGTTAATTTCTCTCCCAAACACAAATATCTAGATTTTTTTTTTTTGCGCTGAAACTATTAATAGAAAATTAATTGACAGCAGTTTTTCAAGTTATTTATTGATCTAAACCATCAACCATTCAGTTTCTCCAATTTAAGATGTGCTGGTTTCCTCTGTTTTATATCTTTGTAGACTATCTATGGGTTAAAGACAGTTGGTTGGACTTAAACAAGACATCTGAAGATGTCACCTTGGACTTTAGGAAAATGTGGTGGAGAAAATAATCATAATAATCAAGATTAGTTGCTAATGAAAATAACTGTTAGTTGAAGTCCTAATATATTTTGTCACCAAATCACAATTTCCCTTTTTTTTAAGTTAGCGGAGCTACTACACAAACTTTCCATATAATAATTGCAGATGTGTTCCCTGGGACACATACATCCATAAGAGCTTTTTATCTAGAGGAGAAACACCAGTTCTTAACTGTGCAACCATCTTTCATCTCTGGTAAAGTGTGATGTAACAATTAATTTGGTGAACTCGGGAAATCTCATGTATCATGTAACATGTATCGTTTTGCAATAGGAGGCTTCAATCCAGCCCAAACAATTTTAGTAGAGATCCTGAGTAACCACTGAACTGATTAAGATAGGTAAAATACTTAAATTTTAAGTTAAAATTTTTTTTCTCTTTGAATGATGATTCTTGTGGGATACTTATCACATCGAAGGTCAAGGGGTTGCATTAATCACCCGCATAAGCTATTTGATCGCAACAAACTTTATTTGACACAAGCCTGCAGCAAAGATGGAAGTTTTCACTTTCTACCTGTGAAAAAATGATTTTATTTCCCTTTGAGCTCTGGACATGAGCTGCCCCCTCACACAATTTCATGGTCAATGAGTAACCCTCACAAACAGCCCCACACCACCTTAACATTTAATATTTTCAATTTTTCATATATACCTTGACCTTTTTTCTTTTTGAAGTTTCCTTCGGTAGCCAGAGGCCTACTGCTTGTCTACACTGCATCCAAGGTATAATCATTTTTGACACTTAAATCCAAAGTATAGCAGCCTACTATGAGCAGGGGGGTCAAGTAGGAGATAAACTTTAAAAATGACTGAATCATGAGGGGCAGCATGTCTCTTGCAATATTAAAATGAGTTAAAGAAAGAAGGAAAGAAAATTGTAGTCAATATATTTATGCTTCTGACTTTATTAATCCATCAGAAATTAGTTATTTTGGAGAAAATTTGGTCAGATGTGTCCCCTTCACAGGGCCCGTTTCTACAGCCCTGCCGATTGTTGGAAAGAAATGGAAAGAAAATGTGGACATTTTTTGCAGAGAACTAAACAGTGGACAGGCATGGCAAAAAAGTGGGTCACACAATAATCTTATTCCAAGTGGAATAAAACTCTTCATGAATCATGTAGATACTGTAGAGTCAGGTCCTACAGTACATACACTGTGTGGCACAGTGCTTATGCGTGCATGTATGTCAGTTTTCTGTCTTAGCTCATGTTACTGTGTGTGTGTGCGTTTGTTCATTCATGTGTGCCCAACATTTTCACACTGTGGCCATGTTCTCTTTTATTCCGGAAAACATATTTTGCTGCAATGTTCCTGGCGAAACCTCAGAATTATGAATGATCATAGGAGACTTTTTAACGAGACATTTTAATTTTTAACATGTGCACAATCCTAAATGAATTAACGACCTATGAGTAGTGAATCTGCACCATGATCTACAAATTACAATCATGACACATTTTTATTTCTGCAATATCTTTTCTGGGAGAAACACAACTACCCCCTGTAGAACCTTGATAATTTTATTGTTTACTTCAGCCTTAAACTAAGGAGATATAACATGTTAAGTGGTGAGCTCTAGAGATGCGGGCAGGTGGATTTTTATACCTCTGGATAGAGCCAGGCTGCTGTTTCCCCCTGTTTGCAGTCTTCATCCTAAACTAAGCTAACTGTCTACCGGCTGTAGCTTAGTACTTAACAGAGAGGTATGAAATCCATACAAATCTTCTCATCTAACTTTCAGCAAAAAAGTGAATAAGTGTTCCTAAAGGGTTGAACTATTCCTTTAGCTCAGCTTTAGTTTGGAAGCATAGGTAATAATAATAACCAACTGAAAAATGAAGGCAGTCTGGTGTAATCTGTGTAGTTTTATGTTTCCCCCAAATGGTTATGCCCAATGCAAATTTGCATGTAATTTTAAAGGATTTGTCAAAAATTCTGGTGTTTGATGAAGATGAAAAAAGACCATTTGACCATGTTGAAAGCTTTCGTGAATTTAGAAAGTGGAGCTTGAGTTAAGTTTTTTTTTTTTTTTTGGTCATACTCGGGTCTCTTGATTGTTCCTTCTTCACTTTGTCTGTCCCCATTAGAAATGTAGAACCGAACATTTTGGCAGGTGTAATTCTACAGGCCAACGGGGCTACATATGATAACATCTCTGAGCACATGGTGATGAAAACCTCGGGAGTGACCCATCCATATGTTGCTCTGTGAAGCCTTTTTACCTCATAAAATATCAAGTCAAGTTCCTGACATGGGTGGGGATGCATATTAATGCAAATAACAATTCCTGGACTGCGCCCGTAGAGGTTAAATCTCCTCCGTCTGTTCTTCCTATTATCTATCACACAGTCCTTGGGGTGAGACTGAGCCAGATGGAATGAGGCGTGAAGAGGAGTCCTTGGAGGTGTGACATATCAAAGAAATTAAGATTACAATCTCACTTCTTCCCCTTGAGTTATAGAAAGGCAAGAGAATTCAGACCGGTTGTTCTCATTTGCATGTACGTGAGATTATGCAACATACATACACATGTAGGTTTAACTTCTAGGTGGAACTGGAATTACAGATTAGAAAATCTTTCAGAATATGTGTTCCATCTGACTAATTTGCAAAAGATGACATGTAATGGAAGAACGTAATTCTGGTTATTGAAGAACGAACATATTAGCCACATCAAAGTGCCCTAGAGCAGCAGAAATCAGAGAAAGTCCCATGTTTGATAACCTCAAAATCAATGCTACACATCTAATCTAATCATACTACATAGAAGCCCCTAGCAATGTCATTAAATCCCTCTGTAACTTCATGCTGTGACTGACAGATTGTTGACCACTTAACGGTGCAGTGTCACAGGAAATGAGGCAAAATAGCATGAGACATGAGTTATTGATAACAGTAATTAGCTGAGACCAGTGCAAGCTGTTCATGGTAATTTAAGTAATTGGAAAAGATCTTGGCAACCCTTGATGGCAACTCAGTTAGACTCCTTGTTTCAGGTGACTTTGTTTTAAGTAACAGATAACACAGTTTGATAGAAACTTCATAAATGAACAATAAACATGAACAGCGAATATCAGGTTTTGCTGTCAGCCCCAGTTACTGTAGAAAAGTGCTGGGAATGTTTTCTACTGATACATTTTCGACTTTAGTATTAGTTGGGTCTGCACAGGTACCCACTGCTTCCAGGAAATATTCACAGTGTCATACGCTGATTTTAACAAAAGCTCTCACCTTCTTCTGGCTACTTGGCTCTGGTGAATTAACTGCCAGCAGTAAAGATAAGTTACAGACAGTACATTCAGTGCTTGTTTGGCTCTGGATACTGTTCCTGGCTGCCTGCACAGTTTGGTCAGACACCTTGCTGTTGCTTGGTTGATTGTAGTGCTACTTACTGTATGTGTTAGTTTTAATAATTGTTTTGTCTACTCATTTAAATAGTTTAATTGAAGGTTTTTTTTTTTAACTGGAAAAATGATAACAAAAGAATTTATTACCAGAGTGGGAAATTATTTCTTACTCCAAAAAACTCCAACCAGAATATACCAAAACATAAGACTCAAACTTCCTTTCTCTACTCATTAATCAATTAGGCCTTTTTTGCAGAAGACTTTTGGACATGTCGCAGTGGGAAAAACACAGGTGCAAATGATCAAATTAATATTGACTGAATTGCATTTAGTTGCTTCAGTTTCAGGGTCCTGGCACTGTGCGTGCTCCATCACTTTCACACTGTCACGACTTACTGAGACAAATGAATAAATCGGAGCCATCTTGTTTTTCCTACTATGACAAGTAAAAATGTCGGCTGTGAAAAAAGGCATATAGTTCATTCAGGGGAAGATGCCAATTTCTGCACTGATGACACATCTCGTGCCTGAATGAGATGACACATCTAGCTTAGGCACAGTTTATAATCACTCGCTCTTTCTTTTGTGCAAGGCAGTGCTGTTGGACCTAAGGCGGATGTGACCTTAACCTAATATGTGCACACACAGTGCGTTTTTATTAATCTTGTACATTGATTTAACTCACACCACGTTTTGATTGGCCTTTCTGCCCGGCCAGAACCTTTGACTTTTATGCTCACATCCACCAGTATACAGAACAATTGACAAGCTAAGATGTGGGTGCTCACACCGAAATTAAGCCTGGAAGCCCCGGTTGGTTTTTTCTATTCCAAAAAAGTTTATTCAAACAAGATGGCTTCACCCTCAATGACACTGACAGAAAAAAGAGCATTACTTTGTGCACTTCTACTATAAATAGAAAATAATCAGAAAATATTGAGCAGCAGATGGCTGCAAGATGCAGACAATATGGTTTGTCTCTTCTGCAGAGAAATTTAGTTTTATATGACAGCAGTTTCAGTCAGGACTAAAAGAATACCTACAAAATGTAAACTACTACTCCAGTAATATTAAAACAAGTTCATGACAGTTTGACAAAAGCATTATGGCAAATTGCACCATGGAACTGCTAAAAAGTACAACTGCCGAAAATTTAAGACATGTCAGAAGAGCAATTGATTGCCGAGAGCGATATTATTCAAGCAGTTATATAGGCATTGTGACCCCCCTCAAACTACACGACAACCGATATGGCAAAAATGCATCCTGATTCTAAAATTAGTCAAGGGCTACCAATATTTTGGATAATCTGGGCTTAGAGTCTGGTCGGGTTTAAGGGACTTGAGCCTAGCTTTGTCTTGACTGAGTCAGAGCAGATGCAAGGAAAGTGGTTATAATTTAAAAGAGTTCATCACAAAATAACTATGAAGACACATTTGCTTTTTATTTTGTGACTTAAAAAGGGGACTAACATGACCAATGAAACAGGAAGACGGATGAAAGAAAGCTACAGATGGTCCATTAGAGCAAGACATTCATTGTGAACTCTGGCTTTCTTTTTATAGTCACTGAAAGGTCTTGAAGACACTTGTTTTCCTGAGTCTGCACTGAAGACCACTCCTGTGTAGCCTCTATCTCAGACATACAGTATAACAGGGCTCCCTCTCATTCATAATGCATATGAGGACACAGACTCTCTCCAGACACACGAGCTGACTAATAAAAACAGATATTTAAGAATGAAAGTTGATTCTGCTATGAGGATTAATGGCCATCCCAGTGGTGGTCACTTAAGAGTACATGATAACTCAACAATGAGTTCAGAAAAGTCTCCTGTGGCCGTTGTATTTCAGCCATTTGCTTCTTTTCTTTCGGTATTAAACTATTCTTCAAAATGTCTTTTTCTTGTCCATTATCTGACTTCAAATTTGATTAATCTTCCTTGATGAGACATTAAGATGTGAGGACGTATTTGCCTGCAGTACACCTGAATAACAGTGTGTGTTTTCAGTTTGGAAATTCAATCTGCAGATATCAGGTAGAGATGAATTACCTGTGGTAGTCAGTACGCCTCACCTGGTTTTATCTACACACATCCAGTTAATTCTACAGAAAGTGAGCTTGGCTGTAGCCCAGATCATTATCTAACTATCCATTCAGCTGTGTCACAGTCTTATTTAAACAAATGGCCCTTATTGAACCTTTGGCTTTGCTCCAGTTCACTTGTCAGGAGTCAACCTCTGGGAAGAGAAAGCAGTTCAGCAGCTGTGTGAATGGCTGCAGTCCCACTACAAATCTGTTCTACAAATATGCTTTCAAAACTTGAGGACTTTAGTGAAGAGCTCCAGCAAGGAGATCAACAAAGCATAAAATTGAGTGATTATATTCAGAAACAAAATATTCGAAAAATGAATCCTAAGGTGACTAATTTACTGCTTATGTAAATGTAGTGGAAGTACCCTTTATGTTCTTAAAAACAGAGTTACAGTGCTCTCTCTCTCTCTCTCTCACACACACACACACACACACACACACACACACACACACACACAAACACACACACAAACATTTTGCATTTGACAAAACAGCCAACTTCACTGTGTAGTGGCCCCAAGTGGTCGTGGGAGGTAAGTGAATTTTTGAACGATTTCATTACAGAATAGTTTGACATAAATTCCTGCTTTTATCAGTTGTCATGGTGATTTTTATTAAGAATCCGATCATTTCTTTCACTCAGTGCAGACCTTCCCTGTTACTTAGAGTTTAAGAGTCATAGGCAACTGGACTTGGAATTTTTTTTATTCTTGAAGTTCTTTTGCATATGCAAGAGGCTTCTTCATTTATTCTGACTATTCTGGTTTTATAGGCATTTTCATCTCTTTAAGGTTGTTTATGTGTTAAGTTTCCAACTACAAATTCCAATTTGTAGAAAGTGAGATTTCCATGTCTTTTTTGATTATAAAACAGGTCTAGGTGCTATATAAATACTGCGAAAGAATCAAAATGCCCTATCAACAGAAAAATGCACACAGCCTGTACTCAGAAACTGTGCTTTTAAACAAGTCTTTGGGATTTCCATAAGGTTGTGATATCACAGCTATGCCATGATCTGTATTTTAGTTGATTTCAGCAACATTTTTAAACTCCAAATTCATTCATAGTAAGGTACTGAAATTCTTAGCTGGTTCCCCCCCGGAGAGAAAGGCAGAGTAATTGCACATGATTGGGGCAACAGATCTGGACCACTCCTAAATTTATTCCCTACCTGAAAGAAATTGTGGAAAATGAGAAAATTGGTGAAATTCGACAAGTTCCCCTTAATCACTCATGAATGCCACTTAAGAGGGAATCTAGTCTTAAGAGTGCTTCTTTTATAGGGCCCATTATGTGTTGTATGAAGACAATGCTTTGACAAATAGGACCTAGAAGTAAAATCAATAACATCGAAACAATCCTATCTCAAACCCTCCTGACCTTGCTGACCTTTTGACTACATTGACAATTTAAGGAGAGTAAATAAAACTTACAACTTCGGACCACTTTTCCCCAATGTCCTCCTAATATGTAATCGGATCCTAAAATGCAAAACTGTCGTCTGTGTTGAATGTTCACCACACACACACCAAATCCTCGTTCACCTCCAAAGTGACTCATTAACTTAGTATCGATTGGGCCCTGCTGGGACGACTGTGGGCCATGTTCTGCAGTCAGAAATCAGCAAGATAAGAGAGAGCTAGGGAGGGAGGGAGAGATAGAGAGAGAAACACACACATAGAGAGAGAATGAGCGAGAGGAAATTAATGTGATACAGCAAATGAGACAGATAGTAAGAGGAAAAGACAGAGAGAGAGAGATGCATCGCGTGCATGCATCTGATAGCTGAAAGCAATGTGTGTGTGTGTGTGTGGACACTTACTGTATATACTGGATAATGACATAATTACAGTAAGAAAGATAATAACAGTGTAGCACCTTACTCGCTGAGCAAGTGTAAGTGTGTGTTTGTGTTTGTGAGTAACATTATATGTGGATGGACGTGTTTGAGTTCACATACGGTACAAACAGTATGTGTGAGATTGTACACACTGGACAGCCGTCATACAGCACCATAAAGGCCCGATCCATAACAAATCAATGCTTGAATGTTACAGACATTCATGGGCCTAGCAGATGAGGCCCACAGTCACCTGTAATAAAGTCCAGGGTCTAAGGACAGAGGGTGTTCAGATTGTAAATCCCTGTGAGGCAAATGTGTGGTATTGGGCTATGTAAATAAAATTTACTTGACTGAAATTTTTTGTTCCATTAACTTTTTTCTAAGACCATTATTCAATTTTAAATTTGTGCATGACTTTGGTTCATGACCATATGCTTGCAAAACTATTGACCTTCCCATCAGTTTCAGCTACACTTTGTGTTTAGTGCCAATTAGAAAATGCAAGCATGCTAACATGCTAAACTAAGATGGTGAACATGGTGAAAATTTTGCCTGGTAAACATTAGCATGTCAGCTTTGTCATTGTGAGCATGTTACCATGCTGATGTTTACTTTACTGAACCTTAGCTGTAGTATCGAAAAGGCAACAGGGCAGACAGCCATGTCATGCTACATGGATGTCACTCTGGGACAAAGAATGAACTGGCTGAGAGAAACACCGACTGCACCAGTTTTTACAAACATTTTCTCAGTTTTTCTACAAACTTTTGCCATCAGAATTATTTGAATCACATAACAATTTTACACGTAAACTTGTATAAAGTTTATAATGAGCTATGAAAAGCTAGTTTTTTTCCTTACAGCTCTAGAAAATCTTGACATTTGAACAAAGCCTGATAAATCACTCAATAAACAGGACTAAAGGCTGCCTCTTTCCTGTTCTTAGAGGCTGCTATTTGTAGATTTAGGAAATATCCTCTCTCATTTCATTACTTTGGTAGATATATTTGCTGTCATCATCTAAAACCTTAATATTTTTGAGTTTCTTCGAGGTAATAGGACATAAACTACTAAAATAAGAATTTGAAGGATTTGAAACATGCTTTTCTTACATTGCATCTGATTATAACTGAATGGAGCAGATAATATTCATAAATTAGGTTTAATTTTTTTTCCAGTGCCTTGTGTATTAAAAGACAGACAAATTGGCAGTGACAGGAGGTCCTAATGTTGAGTTTTATTAGGATTTTACCCTCCAGCCTCCTGTTAGCATTTGTAGCAGCTTGTAAGTAGAGCTTCAAGTCTGTTTGTGAGACCGAAACATGAAGAACAGATGTAGCAAGGACAAATTTTCAGTAGCTCAGGATTGTCAATGCCTATATTTTTGCTGTCTGACTTCCCTTTAACACACACACCAGCCCAGTATCCAAAGGAATTACATTCAATTTGGACAATTCTGCACCTCACGTTTTACGTTCAGTGCCCACGCAGGAAGAAGTGCGCCCCTTATAAAGCAAAGCAGAAAGCTCAGAACAATTTTAGCCTTGTGGGAAAATTCAGCCCTACCATTTATTTCAGTGGAGCCAGTCTGGCGGTGCAAAGGGGAGTTCAAATGCAGGGTTGTCCAACGAAAAAAGTTCAACCTGGCTCAACTTCTGCAGCAACGTAATGCGACAGCATCAAGCAAGGCAGTGTTGTCGCTGCGTTGGCAAATCAATGCGACAGTACATTCCTGGTTGTAAAATTTTGTCTGTGAGTATTACAAAACAAAATGTAGTGTTTTGGCACCTGATAAGCCTTTTAAATGCATGAACTTGTTACTCCATCTGGATGCAATTTCATCATTAGCTATAGTTCCTTGTCTCACCATTACCTAAACAACATACCCCCATGTTTTAATGCAGTGCTGTTTTTGGTCTGGATCCCTGCTAAGGGTGTGGAAGTGTGTGTGGGTGTGTAGCACATCTGACTTTCATCTTCATCTTGCATCTGTCAAAGACTTGCAATTATTGTAACCATGCCAGTAATCACAGCCTTTTCCTAACCTAAAAATAGAATTTTAAAAACAGATAACATAAAAAACAATAATCCATCTCTGACTCAGGTATCCACACATACAAAGTCACATCTAAAAACATGCCATTCCTCGATCCTCCATCGTCTCTCTAACTCTCTCTCTCACATACACACACAAATGCACACCGGCACTTGTTCTTGCTCTCCATTGCGTGTTCCTCACAATAGAAAGGATAAATTTGTCTGTTTGTTTGCTCCTCAGCTCTTTCGTGCTCTTCATTATTAAAGCCTTTTCCTCAAGTGGCTGTGCAGACACTCAGGATTGGCTCCAGTCCTAAACCTCACTGGCCCAATCTCCCCTGCATGATTGAATAGGCTAAGCCTTATCTCCCCCCGGTCAATATCATATACCTGCCGCTGCTAAGCGATTGCCTTTCTCCCCATGTAGATGCTTGTCAAATTGAATGAGGGCCGGAATTTATTGATTGGGTGATAATGGAGGTGGCAGTTGAGGGATTGGGTGAATTTAGGTTGTTCTGGGCATTCCTGGGTATGTGTGTGTGTGTGTGTGTTGGAGGGGGGGTTCACTGGGTACTTGAGCAGTTCAGTGTCGTGCCTGTCAATGACTCTGTCTATCATCATGTGTTTTTTGTGTGTCTCTGTGTGCATGCAAGAACAAGCACTCATACTATAAGTCCATGGATACAATGCATGGCAGGTTCATATGTTCTCAGGTCCATTTTTTCCCCCTTATCACAGCTCATTCAGCAGCTGCAGCCTCTAATGTGTAATAATATTGTACCTGTATCATCCCCTCAGGAGCTACTCATGTTGCCTGTTGTTCTAGGGGTGCCTGGTGAGATGCGACACAGTAATCACGGTTCGTGTTTATATAGAATATCACGACATATCTAATGTGTCTCTGTGATCTTCACACTCTTTCCCAAATTTGTCTGCAAGCGAAATACCAGTGAGTTACACTTTTATACTTATACATTATGTTTTTTTAACTGACTCTCTTTGTGGTCTAAACCGAAGCCATCTTTGAATGGCCTGACCCCCGGCAGTCACACAGACATTGATTTAGCTAGATACTCAAAGGAAAATTTCAGTTAATTACAACTTGGATCAAGATTCGATCATTTCTGTCGTCTGGGGCGACAATGTAGTCACCAAAGTAATTGCTGAGCTTGAAGAACATGGTAACGTTGCTATAACAAGGTTTGATGGGGCAAAAAAAAAAAAGAGAAGTCAGACAATCAGACATGTTCTAAACAAACCAACAGTTAAGACAGATTATATAAAACATCTTTATTTGTAGGTAAAAATTCAATGTCAGCGAACCCTAAACACTGGTAATAAACACCCATTGTATAGGAAAATGAGTACAGTAGGTAACATTTTAACCTGGAAGATGGCCTGTGATGGACATTTACAATAGACAGTTTGGGTAATAATTTTACTATTCATCTTTGTTTTCTCTTCCAAATGAGTTTGACTAGCTTGACGTTTGTCTGATCATCTGACAGCTTGTGTGTCTTGGTCCGTCTGACTTCTTTTTAGTCATATTGCTACTTAACCAAATCTCGGCAATGGTTGGTTGGTCAAGTTGGTGAGTATAATCTTATCATTACTGGTAGGAATCATGACCAAAACTATGAAAAGTGAAACCCAGGTCGTAACAAAACGGAAAATTAATTCAAAGGAATATTTTCCTAATTTTTTAAAAAAATTTCCCACAAATTTGTATTTGTGTTTAAGAAGCACATTGGTGACATTTTTTTCATCAAATGCTACTTGGTTTCAGGGCACCACCCCCTCCCATGTGTGTCTCTTGCCTTGATATGTCATATCTTAAGGCAGTTTCTAGATGTTCATGAGCCTGAATCGACCTCCTAAAGAAGAAAATTTGAATACTGAATATCATTAGTTTCCCACTTGCAACATCACTCCGAAGGGCAGATCAAAAATTCATGTTCATGTGATAAAATTCCTTCATATCAAAAAAGAACTGAGAGTACCATCTTTATGGTTCAACAGCACTTAAACAATACTGTGAAATCAGACCAGATGATACCTCTATTGTATAATACCTCCCCTTTAACCCCTAACTGCTCTGTGAGGCCCTCAACAGTTGGCTGAGCTGACACTCCAACCACAGGGCAAAAAGAGATTTCCCATCTGTAGTAGAATATCAAATGTAAAACAGTATTATTAGAGCAGGAATTAGAGCTACAATAGCATTTTCAAAAAGAACAAAAGTTGGAGAGCCTGTTTGATCTGCCCACAGATAATGCTTTGTCTGCACTATATACACTACAAAGGGAGGTCCTGGAAGGGTTTTCTTGTATTTTATATGGGAGTCTCGCATTGTGTAACTGCAATAGCTTTTACAGCAATAAAATGCACAAAAAGAGATGGTACGTTAGCTACCTAAATCAAATAAGGAGGCAGGATAGAGTGATTACTCTTTTCCGGCAACAGATGAGAAGTACCGATGAGGTAGTGAAATGTGCCAGCCAGCCTGATGATTTTCCAAAATGAGTGACCAGTTTAATTAAAAAATCCTCTCCCATCTATCCATCATATTCAAATGGAAATCTATCAGATTGAAAAAGCAATTAACAGTGGCAGGATGTTGTCAGTAACTTCATGGAATGAGAAATACTTTTGAATGTTACATTTTGGTGTATTCTGTAGTTTACGGGGCATGATTAAACACATGGTAATTGCAGGTTTCTGTACATGTCTAACTAGATACCAGTAATTCTTCCTTTATCTGTTCTACTGCAAAGTTGTTACAGACAGGTACCAACCAGGGGCTCTCCGCCATCATTTTTTAACGAGTCGGTGCATGTGTACAGTAGGTACTGAACTGGCACGGATAATTGTCTCAGTAAAAAGGCAGTTAACAAACATTGTGTTATATCAGTTAAATTAAGGATGTACTGAAAAATGCACTTACTGTCTAATATGGTGTGGTAAAATGTACTCGGGGTGTAAATGAAATTGAAGTTGATGCAAAATACAATAACAATCAACATGGACACTGTCAGTGCTAACTGTGTTCACTGGCATGACCAGACCAGAGCTACAGGCTGTTGTGGAATTGATTCATCTTGGTTTAATAATATTTTAACCTACCATATGTGGACATGTGTGCCCCAGTCCACATGTGAAAACTCCAACTGTTCACATGACGTTGCTAACAACTTGCAGGAGACGATGGATTGGGGGTGAAATAACGAGACTGTTCTGACTGGCCATCAGGAGTTCATACATAGTGTAAATTGCAGACCAATGCGGATTGCCTGCGAAAATGCATAATATCAAATTGTAATATACTAGCAGCTTTGTTCAGAAGTATATATAGGAGCGGGCATAAGCAGAGCTGCTGGTAAATTATAGTTTTTAAGTTTGATAATCACCAGCTGGATGTACATTTGACATAAAGCATTGGGCTGAAGTTAATAGTACTTGATAGTGTCACAACTCTGCCTCTGCATTTTCAGCGGGATGCCCTTTAACTGTCTTATTGTTGCAGGCCATGCAACAATTCAAAAAGTTTGGTCTGCTAAAAGAGGTTAAATGAGCAGGCGGAAAAACATTGGTAGTTGCCGTTGGTGCACTGATTTCTCACATTACAGTAATTTTATTCTCGATGTAGCCACACATCCACCTTTTCTACCATAAATGCTATAAAAAAGCAAAACTTTAACTTCCCGACATTGAATGTCAGGCTTTAAAATTTAGCAACAAGTGTAAAAATGTGAAAAATGTATGTAATGTAAAAGATATTTTAATGAATACAGCAGATGATGGACTGGACTAGAGTTTCGCTGCAAAAAACAAGCAAAACACTACTCTAAACATGGCTTACGAGTGAGGAAAAGTCCTTCAAAACTTAAAACATACAACAGCCAAAGCTTGACTATATACATACATAGGATTAACAGCAAGTAATCAGGACAAACTGCTTGTGCGTCTGTTTTCTGGTTTATTCAGATTATGTCTCAATTTGGGAAAATTTAAATAAAGCACCTTGGAAAGTCACCAAATTAAATTCTTACTGTCTACTGTCCCTCCCCACCAGTCATTCCCCAACTGTTACTTGCCATTGGGATGCCCTTGAGCAAGGCACTCGGTACTGAATAATCACAGTACAGCTGCTCCGTTGCCAACGGGTCAAATTAATGACTTGGGTCAAATTAATGTCCCAGGTGGGAAGAAATGAATGTAATACAGGACGAAGCTGAAAAAGGATGCATGATCAGCAAAATCCTCTTTGAGATAAATTAAGGTTAAAGAAATAGTGCAGAGGGCAGCCAAACACCTGAGCTGGGCTAGTGCCCAACATCCTCAAGATGCAGTCCTGTTCCCCTGAGGGGGCGAGAAAGAGAAATGATTCAGGGTTTGAACTTGTTAAGCTTAAACATATGGATTACTTGGCACCAGTACTATCAGGGCTTGGTAATGGCAGTGTGATCTAAATCAGTGTTTTTGCCGTTGATTAAGTCAAATGACAAGGTGAAGCATGGGAACAGACTTGGTGGTTATAATTACCGGTCTTTAATTTCCTCTTTGTGAAAACATGTCAAATTGATAAGCGAAATAAAGAAAATTTAGTTCAGCACTCTGCTGCTTACATCCATTACGTCTCAGTTAAGTCTCAGTGTACTGCGACAGATAGTATCTTTTCATAGAGATTCAAACAGTCTAATAATGTCCTAGCCGTTACTGAGTCAAAATATTGGAGAACATTTACAGCCTGCCAGGAAACTATGATTTCAGCATCACAGGATCTGTGCACATTGTCCTTTTATCATTATTCCAAAAGAGAAGACCAGTAATGCTGCTTATTATTCATTGTTGCAAGTTAGTTTCAATCTAAATCAAAACACTCTTCCTGATTTTTTCAGTGGAGATAGACGCAGATATTAAAATGTTAATAACAGCGAGGTGAGATTGTCCAAACAATAAAGTTTTGATTTTCTTGTCAGCGATGAGCACACCTTGTTTTCATTAGGTACTCGTGTTTAAAGGTGAAGTTGATTGATTTTCTGTCCTGTTTGCCATTTTCTCCCGACACCATTTACATTACACTTGAATCATTGAATCAATAACCCAGAATCAGTCTTCTCTTTTTTTCTCCCTGCCCCTCTTTCTTCTTTCTACTTTCATTTTTTGTACCTAAGAAATCTCTTGCCCTAAAGGCTTCCTTTTGCTTTACCACTAACCTATTACCTCCTTTCAGACTACTCAGATATTACCAGAAAGAAGAAGAGAGCACAAGTGATGTAAAGTAAGGATGAAATGGAGAAAGAAATAGCCTAAAAGTGGCAGGTAAGGATGGCATTAAATATGTGGTAAGTAGGGCAGAGGGAGACAGAAAGTGCAAGAAAGACAAAGCAACAGAATGAGAGACAGAAAGAGAGAAAGGGACAGCATGAAAGAGAAGGAGGGAGGGTGATGGAGAGAAGAGAGACTCCCCAGGTTAATAGAAACGCTCCGGCGCAAATGAGTGCACGGCACCGGGGCAACTACCTGAAAACGAGAAGAACAGGAAAAGAAAAGGAAAAGGGAGGTGAATCAATGTAACAAACAGGATGAAGGAAGGAGCCATGAACTATTAATGAGAACCCATTTTGCCTGTTGCGGGGAGAGACAGGATAGAAAGGTCAGCGAATTGCCTGGCTGGGGTGGCTTGCCGTAGAAAAACACCAGAACACTGATGAGCATCGTATCAGAGGGAACATTGACCGGACTAGCCTGCGGCACATTTGAGCTAGCACTGTGCAGAAATGATGTCGTAGAGAGGAGACAGAGACAGGCAGGGAGGGACGTAAGTGAGCAAGGACGTATGGGTCAATGCAGCAGCAGACCGCCGACGTTTCATGCTGTAGTCGGGCCTTTAATCAATGTGTTGATGGGAGGATTCTCCATTATAAGTTGTCATGTGTAGCATTTTTTTTAAACAGATGACTCAACACCTCATCTGACAAATTATAATTACTTTTTATAAGGACAATGAAATGAAATTAAAACGAGAAAACAATGTCACAATATGTAGGGGAAAATTATCAACCAAATCCATAGCTTCCCTTGGCTTTATACATATTGGCTACATATTTCCATAGTAGCGTACCAGCAGCAGGCATACCAGACCTTCATCGCCAAGGTAACAGTATACTATTGACTAACAATATCTATATACTACGTCACCTGACTTCCTCCTTTGCTCCCGTCCTATTTTGTACAGCCACTAGAGGTCGCCTAAACAATAAAACGTAACTATAGTTTGACCTATGGGTTGTTTTTTTTTTAGAAGAGGACAGCCCCTTTTTCAGCCCCTTTTTAGCGTCATTTTCAGCAGCAGCAGGCAGCTGTTTTGAGCAAAACAGCTCTAAAAATCCACTGTAGATTACCAGCTCAGCACCAAATAGCCGCCGGACAAAGTTGTCAACCAGTTGGTAGTCAGCAGCCTAGCAGCCGCTGGATGTGTAAATAAACAACTGTTTACTAATAAATTCACCCTATCAACTTAAAAGGTGATCATATGTCACTTTGTTTGTTCCTAAATCCCCCAAGTGGCCAGTAAACAAGGCCAATGCTGAACAGATCACCAAAGGAGTACCCAACTTAAAATCTCTTTTTGGAGTTTCAAATCCTCACTGCCTGTAAAACCCTGTCTCCTAGAAATTATGTTTTATACAACTAATTTTCAACAGCACATACGTAAGTAAGTGAAAAGTAAGTCTGATTGGATTACTTTTTCTATCGACATAATGAGGATATCTTGTTATTTTACATATTTGCCAAATCTCAAAAATGTTGATAGTGAATGGATCAGTAAAATGTTCACAGACAACCTTACGGATGTCAGATTGTGCATGACAATATCCACTTGTAGCATTATTAAACTGTTATTAAACTGTCTTATGGATATGTTTAGACACTCACAGTACTTGGTTAAGGTTAGGGAAAGACTTCAGACACGTGTTTATTTACGTTTAATCAAAAACCATGACCTTTTCCTAACTTTAAACAGAGGGCTTTTGTTTACCTAACCTAACCACAGACAGGACTCTGACGCTTTGTTTGCCCATCATCCACCCCAACCACCTCCTGGAGACTTTGGTGCAGTTCATTATTGTAGCACTTCATACATTCAAAAAATAAATAAATAAATAAATTTAAAAAAATGAACATAATCCAAGCAGCCATTACATTTGTCATCAAAACATAATTGCAAAAACAGTTTAGTAATAGATAGCTACATATTGTATGCCACTGCTGGTGGAAATTCCATGCCAGGAGCAGGTGACAGCTAAATATACCACTTCAAGATGAACTGACACTAAGTTTCCTCATTATATTGTGTGAAGAACTATAAATCACAATGATGTAAAACATATTGTGCAGATTTTTCTGTCTTTCGAATGAGAATCAATCTGTTTTTGAATGGCTTTATTGGTGCAAACAGCATCTAAACCTCCACTCTCTGAGTTGAGGAAAAACCATGAGAGTCGGCGTTGCTAGGAGACATGCTGTCAACTTCTATGAATCTGTGTAATTTAGCCAACACTGATTAAATGACTTTGTTTTTTTTACAACAAAACTTTGTGTTGTCATTAAAAATTTAAGAAATCTGTTCCTTTACAACATTCAAAATTTAGAAGGACAAATTGTTATTCCACTCGGGAAGGTTTAAGCAAGATTGTAACTCTGGTCAATCCAAGCTGACTAGAGCTGCTGTCCTCCATGAACAGGCAAGCTACTGACCTTTCAGAGCCACCATTCAGGCCTAGAGACGGTGAATGTTTGATAATCGATGACAGATACTTCTTTGCTGACAGTCTTGTCAGGGATGGTCTTGTTTGATTAGAGTAATTATAGTCAGGTATTGAGGCTGTCCTCCCAATAAAAACAACAGCATCTGTTGTTTCAGCAAATGGGCAAAAATGAAAACTTCAAGTGCCAGAGAGATCTACCAATCACAGGAAGTTCATCGGGAGTAAAAGAGGAAATAGTCTGATGTTGTCATAGAGCAACACAGAGGGAAAAAGGTTGGAGAGGATGGATGAGTCAACAAAATATTGAAGAAACTGTTGTCGCTTCCTGTTACTTACTGACAGTCAACGTCGGTTTCTTTTAACAATGACCATAATCGTCCCCTATCGTCAACCAAGCAGTTGTTTCAATCCAAGTCGTTCTTGTGCCTAAACCTAATCAAATATTAACGATAACATTGTCAGATAAGAAAACTGTTTTTTTTATTTTTTTTATTATTTGCAACAGCCTTGACAAATGATGTCATCCTTGCATATTTTCATTTGGAAGACTTTTGTTGAATGTGTCAAAGTCAAAATGCTACACATCCTTTCCTCTCAGCCCCTTTCAGCATCCCCACACTCTCACTGGACAATAGCTATTTTTTTGGTGGAGTACTCCTTTAACGTACAAGCTCCTGTGCATCAGGCAGTTTTTGGTTAAAATCTGCTGAGTAGCTTTATGGATAAACCAGGGAAAATAGAGTGAAATTTTTGAGTTCCTATGTAGCTGCAGATGGTGGTATTAAAATGCCAACCAAAAATTTAATGCCTTTTCTCATGCTTCTCCCATTCAGTAACGTGGTGAAAAAAAACACCACTGTATGACTGAGGTAAGATGAATGCTCCTCATTTTCCCTGCAGAAGCACCATAGACTTATTTTGTTTATTGTAATTTTATTAGGTTGTCTGAAAATATTGATTAGCTAATGTGCAAAATTATCATCTTCAACTGTAATTGTTTCAGATTCTAAATTTAATCTGACAAAAGTTCTTTCATTTAAAACAAGATACCTCCTGTCTATGGAAAGGACTGATGACACTTAATCATTTAGCACTTTTCTGTATAAACCAGGGGGCCTTATAGCATTCCTCTCAGTGTCACCCTTGAAAGAAACTTGCAGTTCATAGTGTCATGAAATTAAAATCTGAGATGAAAGAAGTGTAAGGGTTTCAACCTGTTGGTTAGGTATGTCTTGGGTTTGAAGGCATTTCATATCATCTGGCCATGTTTTTTTATTCATTCGAAGCCTGATAGAAATCTTGTCAATTAGACATTTTTGCGACAGCCAGAAACGTTAGATCTTTTGCGCTTGCTCTGCTTCTTATGTTCAGAAGAGATTTTAAAAATGCCCCTGGTGTAAAGGCTCACATTTGTATAGATCCTCCAGATGAGATCAGGGGAGGATTGAACGGATTAGGATATGTTGTTATTCAACCCTGTTTTTAGTGATGGAAACAGATTAGAGAAAAGTGGCTGAAAGAGGACACCCGTTCCTTCTCATTGGAGGGGAGAAATGAGTGGCAGAACGCTGCCGCAGGTCTTTCTGAAAAATGAAATAATGTGATTGTCTCGTTGGCGGGGGGGTAAAGGACTTGCACTGAATGTTGAATCCTGTTGTCGGGCCAAGTTGAAAAGGAAAAGCTTTAAAAAACATATTAACCCAAACAATGGATCCACCCAGGGCGATGTGTGATACATGAGGAGGATTGCAAGGACCTGAAAGATATCATGGCCTTTCTCTATGTGGATGAAACGTAAAGGGATCACACTGCAATTGTCTCCTCCGAGTCCTCTCATATTCAATAAGCCCACTTTTGGCGAATGAGATGTGAAATTGCCCACTATCAATATAAGGCTCCTTGGTAAAAGGCATTTTCATATCTCTCTGAATTGGATTGTTCCACCATTCATTTTTGGTCCCTGAGTTAATGACCATTATGAATGCAGAGCTAGTCAGGCAGTAACCATGATTCCAGAGGTGTTTAATATGCCTGCAGGGAGACCAGGTAAGTAATCCAGAACCAGCCATGTGAAAGAACGGACGTTGTTTGATAATTTAGAAGGAATTTTTCAGAGAGGGAACAGAGGGGCGAGCAGGTGAGGAGTGAGGAAAAGATGGGCAGAGGAAGTGAAGGTCTTTGTTTTTTTAACTTTAGTTTAGTTTTAGGAAAGAAAACTTTTGCTGTTCTTAAAATATCAAATTATTCATTGAGTTAGATAAGGTTTCTCTCGTACAAAACAAAATATTTTCTTATTTAAAATGGATAGATTCTGGGCTTTAAGCAATAGTGTTTTTGTCAGTGGCAGCATCAGTCACTTCAGCAAGTGCCCCCCAAATGACACATGATCCCGCTGACGTGACAAAGTCCATGTAGGTAGGAGGTCAGAGTGGGTGGATGGGTCAACAAAACATCAGACTTAAACATGGGAGCCCGTTGTTCCAACTGACAGTCAATGTTGGCTTGTTTTAAGCAAGAGCATGATCATTCCTGAACCTCAACCATTTGGTTACTATTGTCACCATGGCAACAAAGGTGCCCTAACCTTACTGAAAGAGTACTTACACAGTCTCACACTTAACCCTAACCAAGTCATATTTGTGGGAACATTGGATGCTGTTCTGCTAGCAGGGCCGTCTGATAAGAAAAAGCATCTCTGTTGTTGTAGAGGTCATGGGCAAATGACGAATTTTGGTATTTATTGTCGAGGACTTGTTGGACTCAAAACCACTCAAATCCACTGATGTGGTTCACCAACAAAAGCTGGTGAATTCCTGTGCTTCCATTCAGCAGGTAAAGGTAAGGTAAGGTAAAAAAAACAAGTTTTATGGTGCGACAACACTGTGGTAATGGTTTGGTTAGGCTCAGGGAAAACGTGAATAAGAATAACTACCCTGTTAGTGTTAGGAACAGATCATGGTTGATAGTGTTGTTCTTGGGATGAAAGTCTCTTTCTTGTGTTAGTTTTTCATGGCTCTAAATTGTTTTCAACGATAGTTTTCCAGCTATTCTGGTGAGATTGCTATATGAATTGTGTTTAATAAATGAAAAAAATCTAGTAAAATCTACTCAATATTGAAATATAATGAAATGAATAAGGTACTAAAAGGTAGCAAGATCAGACCTTTCAACTCACATCCTCTATTTAAAGGTCAAAAACTCATCTCTTCCCAATATCACCTCTGTTTGCATCTTCATCCACAATGTCTAACCTGGTCATTAAAATAAATTTACAGAAATGCATTCAGGACAATGGCTCTGCTTGCCATCATGAGCAATTGTACTGCATTTATTGTACATATTTCTTGGCTATTTGCCTAAAGTGTAATTAAATAATTGAAACGGTGGAAATAATCTAGTCCCTTTGAAAGCACTATCCTCCGCTGCCTGTTGATATACCACTGCATGCTCAAAGAAAATATCACATTCCTTACAAATTTAAGGCATTCGAACTCCTGTCCTAAGAGAAAATGTGCCCATGAATGTAGTAGCTGCAAAAGATTCGTGCAAAAACCTGCAATCAGCAACTTCACGACGAAGAGGACAGGGGAAACTGATAATGAATAAATTAACCTCAGGCAGCTGACAAATGAACCGCAGGAAAAAAAAATCACAGACTAAGATAACAAAAAGTGCATTTATAAGATGAAATTAATTAACTGTTTATGTGTAGTGGGCTTAATATGGACAGAGAGGGATAATAATTCATCCTGTTACCTCGGGCTCACCGCTGCATAAACAAGACAATAAAAAAGGAGGATATGAAAATGAAATTAGCCTCTTTCTTTGTTGACCATGAGCTCAAGATGAAAGCAGCCAGTTACCCCAGTTCATATATGCTTAAGAAATAAACAGTAACACAAGCACAACTTTCTTATTTAATTAAACTGGCGAGGAAAAGCCATTACCATGTTTGCAAATAATAGTCAGGAATAAAGCGCATGGAAAAGAAATGAAAAGCTCATCTAGCTCTCCACTCTGTCTACTGCACATTCAATTTTCACAAACCAATGATATACAGTATGCTCTCCTTTGCAATTTGGTTATATCCCGGTTATGCTGTGATGTGTTCATTACATCTATTTATGTGAGCGGATGCATCCGTTTAGAGTACCAAAGTGTTCTTCTACGCATCAGTGTGCCGTTCAAGATGGAGCTGCAGTGGCACAGGGGACGCTTCAGTCATCGACGAGTCTTATTTGAGTTTGAGTGAGTTAAATTCCTGCTGGAGGTGGTGGCATTTATCTGTCAGCATGACCACACAGCTTGCTCTAGTATTCCACGCAGATCAGCAGATTGATTCGCCTCAGTCCTGCTCTGCTTCGGCAGATTCTCAAAATGCAATGATTGGGACAAACAAATCCATTTTTATGCATTTCTCAAAAGTTGATCCAGGTGCATCATTTAAATTCAACAGAGGGAGTCCACCATCTGGTCATATCTGCAAAGTTACAGTATATAAACACTTTTTTTCCCTTAAGTTTTCCACCACTTTATGTGCTATACTCCTGCTAGCGTTTAGTAATAAGGATGATAATATCAAAGCTTTTTTATCTCCTTTTAGTGCTATATGGTCAATGTCTTTTATGACCTTAGTAGGGACAGTAAGTTTGATGCTAATGGTCCTTATGTAACCTGCAATTATTAATGTGCTTTACATGAAATGCTGCCTAAAGTAGCATCCTGAACTTAAGTGACACTGAGGAGGAAGAGGAGAGTTTTTCCACTCTCTCCAAAATGATGACTGTCAGTCAGACAACACCACAGTAAAGCAGTAGAGCAGATATACAGTCCGAAGCTCGAATATGAAAACTGAAGCCAGATCCAACTGAAGCCAGATCCAACTGAAGCCAGATCCTGTTGTCTGCAGTCCTCCCAGCCTCTGACAGTCTTTCTCTGCACAAGTCTCAAGCTGAGGCTCATCAGGAAGAATTCTGTTCATCTGGTCAGTTTGCTGCTAAATTGTGCAGGTTAATGTCACATTCATGACATGGGAATTCCGACTTGTTATGGTCATGTCAACATCCAAGTTGTGATAGACCTTTTTCAAGGCAGATATTTTGACATGTCAACGCGACAAAGGACAGGTGTAATGACGAGCATTAATGATGTCTGTAATACATTAAAGTGAGCCAATTTCAGGGTTTGGTGTTGTACATGCTGCCTCACTGGACACTTAATGGAACACAGCCATCATTAATGTTAATAGGTCTATTTGTGATTTTCCTACTATGATGAATCTAAATGTCCACTGTGAAAAAGGTCTATCGCACTGGAAAATTCAGATTTTTTTGAAGGCTCTGATATATCCACTTAATAATACTGATATCCCCGAAAATGCAACAGATTAACCTCATGTCAGCAAACATTCAAGGTAAATTTATGGATATAGTGCATTGTTTAAGTTTGTTTTATACTTTTGGTAAATCTTTAAAATGACAAATTATGTGTGATCTCCTCTTTTTTGTTCTTTCTTATATTAGGTTGTGGCAAACACAGGGCTAGCGGGATTCTGGGTAAAATTTGTAGGTTTGTTAAATTTGCCAAACAAATTTAAGACATTCAAGATTTCCATGATACCAGTGGGAGAGAGTCTGGCTGAATGACTCCAGCTTATATAAGTAGCAGCCAGTCAGACCACATGTGCAGATCTCTTCCTGATCTGCCTCAACTCCTCCTCCCAGGCTCCTACATGGGCAGGCTATGAAAGCACTGAAGTCGATAACCTGCAAACCACTGCAATGCTCCATTTTGTTTAAGGGTCACCATTTAAATAAAAGAGCCTTCATTCAGAGTTGTCAAAAATTTATTCAGCATCATATTTATTGATTTACAGCAGGAGTGTTTGCTAATTTTAGAAGGACTATGTTGATTATTTTTTCCCAAATAAAACTAATGTTGTGTTAACTCTGAGTCACATCATATATATCTGTCTTCCTGTCTTTCGTTTTGCGCCTTATTCCTCTGTTCCCATTCATGAAAACATTTACAGGGAATTAATTGGCTGAGAGAGATGCTGGTGGATTGAGTCGGGATTAATGAACAGAAGGAAGGATGGATAGAAAAACACAGAGCAACAAGAAGGTGTCCTGGGGAAACCGGTTGAAAGAAACATTGAAAGACAAGAGGAAGAGATAAAACAGAGCGAGGTGAAAAAGGAAAGGAAACACAACATAAAAGGAAGTGAAGATGCAGAACAGGCAGAGGAGAAGTAGAGTGAAGAAGCAGGTGAAGGGGAGAAAAGAGGCGAGAGAGGTGGAAAGAGAGATGGAGACTGATAAAGGATATGAGAAACCCAAGGAGGAAGGATGGCAGGAAAGGTACTGTGGAGACAGAAAAAAAAGAAGAGTGTGAAAGTCTGGCAGAGAACAAAATGAGTAAAATGAGAGCAGAAGCATGTTAGAGAGAGAAAGAGAGAGCGAGAAAGAGAGAGAGAGAGACATACTGGGGTCACCATCCATCCCAGTTTGAGAGAACCATTAGCAGTGTGTACCTCAGATTTCTGTCCATTCCTATTATCATCACAGCTGGATGCATCCAAGTGTAAGACCTAGCTTACTCTGAGCAGACGTTCTCTTCCTCTCCTACTGAACCCCCTGCACACACACACACACACACACACACACACACACTTTTCTTACATTAGTTGTGAGGACGCTCATTGACATGATGCATTCCCTAGCACCTTATCCTAACCTTAACCATCACAACTAAATGCCTAACCCAAACCCCTTAACCAAACCATAACCTAAACCTGATTCTAACTTGAACCTTAAAACCAATTATTGACCCTCAAACAGCCCTTTAAAGTTGTGTCAGAAAGTGAGGACCGGCCAAAATGTCCTCACTTTCCCAAAACGTCCTCACTCCAATGGTTTAAAACTCAAACTGGTCCTCACAATGGTCCACACACACACACACACACACACACACACACACACACACACACACATACACATGCACACGCAAATAATATATAAAACCACTTGCACACAGAGTATAGAAAACATTCTGTGCAAACCTAATAATGCTTATGCCCACATTTCTTTTGCATGTTTGTAGCTGTGCACACATAAGACACAACTCTCTATAGCTTGCCCAGCAACCTTACTTTCCCCGCTGGGTTCAAACCCAGTTTAGCTGCTAACTGCAGCGCTGATCACTACATCCTGCTCTGTCAAGCATGATGTCTTATTAAGCGATAAGATAGCAATACAAATAAAAACATTTTAAAAAAGAGGGCAAGAGCACCGCCCTCAGAACAGTGCAGTGTTTCACGCGAGCAACTGCCTTGAATAATTTGTGAGGAATGAATTATTGACAAGGCTTCAGCGATCTGATGAGGCGCTAGGAGCCAGGGTGGGAGGTGGGTTGGATGGTTTCCAGCAACCAGACCGTCACTTTTGCGTGTGTGATTCCAGTAAATGCACAAACGTTTCCCCTTGGCATGGCTGATGCATGACAAGATCTCAGCTGGCAATAGGATGTGATGAAAGTGAGTGTGCATGTGTGTGTGTGTGTGTATGTGTGTGTAAAACAACAACTCCAGGGTCTAGAATATAGCTCAAGGTGAAGGGATTGTATCACTCTACTAAATGTGATTAATTAAAGAAGTTCTTTGCGGATGATTAGCATCAAGATGTGTGTGCTTGCATGAAGATCATTATAACCATGCGATGCCTCAACTGTTATACATGAAGTTGTCTAATTGGTTTACATTATTATCTGTGGGTTTAAACTATGTGCCCCATATATCTGTAAAACAGGAATTCTATTCATAAATAAAATAAGGTGCCTCTGTTCGATATCTTCTGGGGCTTTTATCATATTTGCAGACTTTGATGTTTCCACTACCATTCTGAAGGGTCTTTATTAGATCAACGGCTGTAACAAGAGCTCCCTCAGATTCCCCTTAGCTGTTTAAAGAGGATTGAATGCTGTGGTGAAACGAGGGAGGGCTATGAAGCAGAGAGGGAAAGATGAAAGGGAGATGAAGAAGAAAAAGGGAAGTGAAAGCAGTAAATAGACATAATTTAGTTGCCAAACCAAATGCACAATAAATGAGGAGAGCGATGGCACAAGTGGAATGAGTAGAGTGAAAGTAGGAGAGTGCAAGAAATAGATGAGAGAAGGGGAAATGTTGAAAGAGGCAGGGGCAGCGGGAGGAAGCGACAAACACTGCATCCCCATTTCTTCCCCTTCACCCTCAACCTTGACCCCCACACTTTCACGCTTGACTGCATGTGCAACAAAGTGACGTGCCAGTTTAAAAACTGCCAGCGAGAAGTGACCATTGGACAGGAGGACTATTCAGAGCAGTTCGTAATTGCTAAAGCTTATAAAAAAAGACACAGCGATGAAAGATGAACATATAAAATATCAGCAGCATTAAACTGGATTTGATCCAACGATGAACAACACAAGAAGAAGAAAAAATACTTCCATAGCAATGCCCCCTATTACATACTACATGCTCATTCTAATCAGGTTTTAAGTATGCAGCATCTTCACACTGGAAAAGTAACAAAATTAAAAATGAAGTCTTCAGTTACAAGTATAATTAGAAATATGAAAATGTCAGCAAATGTGTTATTTTGTTCAGTTTATTAAGCAGGTTTATTTTGAAACAGGCTGCATTTTTATATAATTTCTATTAATAGACTCCAAAACGCTCTCTATATTTTATGTTGTTGTTGAGGAACAGCAAAATGATAAGACAATGCCATACATTTTCAAAAGTGATGTGATAAACGATTAACACAATCAACAGCAGTTTTTTTTGCTCTATTGTCTCTTTGTAATTCCATCTGGCAACAGTAATGCAAGTGTCTACTTTCTACATTATTAATACTGTACAACATGCCAAGCTTTTTTTGTTATTTTCCTTTGCATTTAATTTCTTTCTTCTTCTTCTTCTTCTTTTTTAAACTTCTCTTTAATTTCTCTATAGAACCTAGTTCTGTCAAAATGTCTTGAACTTGTTTTAAATTCACCCCTTTCCCTTCAGGCAACAAAATCTTAGAAACAGTCAAGTCTTGTTTTTCTAGAATCTACCTAGAAAAGTTTCACCTTTAAAATGAGGACAAAAGCAACACTGGAAGGGCATTCAGAGAGCGCAGACATCTGCCAAGGCCAATGTCAAACAACATACACCAGACTTCACAGGAAAAAAATTAGAATTCATAGTAAATAACCACAATAAATAAAGCTGTCGTCACTACAAGTGGATATTATACTGCAAGACTGGATATTTTGGTGGAAAACAAATATGTTGGCTGTGAACATTTTACTGATACATTTGGTATCAGCATAATTTCAACTTGCCAAATACATAAATTAACAACATTCTCATTAGGTTAATAAAAAAAACCTAATCCAGTTGCAATTACAGTACTTTCAAAATAAGGTATTTACTGTTGCAACTTAGTTGTACAGTATGTAAATGGACTTTGTAAGAGACAGGGTTGCTCTGGATGAGTCACTGACAAATACAGTATGTCACCTTGTTTTGACCATATTTATTATTTCAACGTGCATGTTTCCATGAAAGATTTAGTGAAGTACATTTCGTCATCTGACGATGTCCACAAGGGGGTGGTGTGGACCATACATGCCAATAAAAATATAAAATGAAAAGCTGGATTAGATTGCAACATTTAATCAAAATTTGATCAGTGGCGTGTGAGACATTGCAAGTGAAATGCAGATGAACAAAAAGATGACGTACTGGCCCCTTTTGGATTAATAATTATACAGTAATTTACAACCCCTTAACCAAGTGTTGAGATGCAGAGTTCCGCCAAATTTGAGAGAGGAGGCAGAGAATGGGGAGGACGTGAGGGGCACTGGCTCGTCCCTCAACAAGCATTTTTTCTGTTTTTCCTCTGTTAAAGCCGTTTTTCACTACACATGTGATATTCATCTTAATCACAGAACGGGAAAGCATAATTTCATTTTTGGGGTCAGGCAGATGGTACATTTGTTAAGGAGATTAATTACCATGCTGCACAACATTAATAAAGGCAAATATTTGAAGGGGGAATGCAATTTGCCAAGAGTGCAAGGCTAGTGTAAATAGGTGAGTCAGGGCCGGAGAAAGCAGATAGCCTGTGGGTGGATCATAATTTATTCTCTCTGTAGTGCCTGTTGAGCCTGAAGCCGGTAGAGCAGAGCAGACAGGGAGACTAATGGGCATTCAACCACCTGGCAGCAAAGTGGGGATCATAGTACACACCAGGCCAAGACAGGCTGCAGTGTTAAGCTTTTTTCCCTCTTTTTCCTCTGAAGTGTATTTTCGTTTATTTATCTTTTGAAGGTTTCATAACCGGTCTTTTGAACATATTTCGCATCTTTATATCTTTGCAATGCAGAATATTGTGTGTGTGTGTGCATGTTGTGTTTACATGTATGACAATGTATATATATGGAATATAGGCATTTATCAAACTATTGATGTCAATGCCCATATATGAATACATATTTGAAAGTTAGTCTTCATTGCAGAGTTCTATTCAAATAACCACTAATTTAATTGTTGTTTTTTTTCATTCACAATGAAAACAATTATCTGCAGTTCATACACCACATTAGGAAGTATTGTTGATTGATGTACAAAGATTTATGAGACACTACAAACAGAATAGGACAAAGCCAATGTGTTCAGCACACTTTTTGGTTGCATAAAGCCATTAGTTCTTTGTGCGAAAAAAGTTTTTTTTTTTTAAACTGTGCACATCAAAAATACAAAAAGCTTTAAAGTTATTTTGCTATTTTTACTTTTAAAGCTCAGGGGATAATGTGAGCATAAAATTAAAAATAGGAAAGGCAGTTGAAGCCTTTTATTGTTTTTTTGTGGGCAGATCATTTTAAGTCACACAGTAAAAACATTGAATTATTTTGCAGCAGATGGGAGATCAATGCCACAGCTGTTTATCAAGCCAACCATTACAAATGAATAGCATGATATCCCATCAAAAAGGCGTCCTTACTCCTCAATCCACAAATTTCAGTCCAAAACACAGGTAACATCATGAGGCAGAGCATGAATGCTTGTCATGGAGTGATGCCACACAAATTGCCGACAGCAGGACGGCCGGTAATTTTCCTGAAATCCGGAACATATCAGGGATTTTGAAGAAGAAGAGCAGCACCTGAGCGGCACCCTGGAGACACAGAGGGACTGTCACTTCAAAGATGAGTGCTTTTAGGAAGATTTCCCATTCCCATCTAGCCATGTGGATAGACAGAAAATGGGGCAAAAGTATCTGCACTTTTATTACCAGGTTGTTACAAAAAAGGGATACAGAAGCCAAAAAGTGAACATAGAATGGAATCAGGACAGCATAAAATGCAGCACATTATGAGTGTCTGTCTCTGCCTGTGCTTGCTGAAGCCTACTTGCATTGGTGGAAGAAGTACTCAGATCTTCTACTTAAGTAGAAGTAGCAGTACCACAGTCTAGAAGTATTGTTACAAGTCAAAGTCTTGCATTAGAAATTTTACTTAAGAAAAAGTACCAGTACTTGAGTAAATGTACTTCTCCACCACTGCCTTTGTGCCTGAATCATCTGGTTTCTAGCCATCAAGGATGTTCCTGACTTTTGGGGGTTGTATACATTTTGCTGTGTGCCAGAGGTTTTATGTTGTGCCCGTTAAGTTGTGGTAAAATCACATTAACAACAAAAATGTAGGAAAGAGGTAAGCAATAAAACAGCAAAGCTAAATGTGAACTGCTGAGCCACACAAAAAAAAAAAAACCCCACTGAGAACTTTGAGCTGCAATCATTGTCAGCTTCTTGAACACCTGTGCTGGCTTTACAGACACTGTTTACCTCATTTCAAGGCTGACAGCTCATCAAGATGAGTCACAAGATGCACCGCCTACTTCCAGACAAAAAAGGACACGGTGGCTTTCATTCAAAACATTTGAAGCTGAGATCAAGGAATGCAAAACACCGTCTATCTATTAAAATTCTGACATATCAGAAATGCCACTGCATTTTATCATCTAAGGATAATTTTTCTCACAACATGCATTTCTTAACATTCAGGTACATTTTACAGTTGAGGTATGTACTGTAGTTTTGGTGTATTGCCACAGTCCTCTTCTGTGGGCTACTGATGGCTAATGAGTAGGGGCTTGAGTATCTTGCACAAAAGCACTATGAGAGTACGGTAGTTAATGATGGAGAAGTGTAGTCTCTTTTTCCGAAAATGAGCTGTAAAAAACGACCCAATAAACCTGACCAAACTGTGATTGTTCCACAACCTTAACTGCATATTTATTATCATTACCATGACGATGGTAATGGTAAGTCTGTTGCTGGTACGCTCCTGTGGGTTGTATATCCAAGGGTAAGGACAAGCGACCTCTGGTCCTATGGTTATTAGATTGGGTGACTTGTTGCTTTTTCCAGGCAGTCCTGAAACAAAAAAAAAATTGACTGACCAGACTGCTAGATGATTTCTCTACCTAGGTTCTTGGGGATAGAGATTTTATCACAATGAATGAAAGGTCCAATACGTCAAGCCAAGGGAGGACAGGATGCCTGTGAACAATACAGTACAAGATTTGTCTGACAAAGCAGCCAGCTAGACACTTTATTTCCCTTATACTGTATGAGTATTATGTACCATCATCAAGAGTTGACACAAAACTTAAAGAAAAATGCTGAAACTGATGAGCAAGCGGGCAAAAGTCATAGTATTTTATGATTTAAGTGGATGCTGCTTGACAGTATCCACCAAAGTTTCCTGGTTTGAAATGTACAACATAATGACTGATGATTGCAGGGAGTGGAAGATGAAAGGACAATGTGATTAAATTAGTTTCTCTGCGAGTTCACCTGTTGAATTTGTCTGGGTTTGACATTGATTGCCTCAAAGAATACAATCCAGATTGAAATCACGGTTTGATTTAAGTTGATTGGTTGCTTATGTGGATGGTGTACTTCCAGTCGTAGGTCTCTCTCCCTGTTGTTCTGCGGTCATCAGAAGAGGGAAATTGCAACTGCGCTGTTGAAACTCATGGCAAATCAGCTAGAAGATCCAATCAACTTATTGTCTGGGAAATGGACACGCTTCAGCAATATTTTAGTGATTGGACTGCATTATTTACCACATTTTATTTCAAGCATGAATCTCTGTATATATTAGATAAACTATTAAAGTTTTCTCCATATTTAATGTATTCTTTATGTGTTTTGAAGGTATTTTGCAAATCACTGATGTGTAACTTTTGTTAGATTAGTCCTGACAATAGCTGGAAATGGTTTGTTACTTAGAAAATAATAGTCCTGTGAAAAAAAAAAAAACTTATTTACAGTATGATATCTTTGTAGAATTGCCTATATACTGATAGATAGAGTTCCATGGCAATTATTACAGTTAGGTGGCAAATAAGCTACAAAACAAGTAAGGAAATAAGCAAGCAAGAAAATGAGAATTGAAATAAGCAAGCAATTAATTAAAATAAGTAAAACAAGAAGTAAGATCTAGATTTAATGCATTGGTTGTTGACTCACCAAATAATACTTTGTTGCTTCTGAAAAAGAATGGAGAAGAATGTATTGTATAATCTCTATAACAGCAGTAATTACTGCAGTGACAGTTAAAATATTTAAAGGTACACTGTTGAGTTTTTGACCACTAGTTGAGCTATGGAGCAATATTTTGATGATGTTTTACTTGTATCATGTAATCTACTAGTAAGTGCATAAGCATGCAGGTGAAGTGATACACATTCTTGCCAGCTGGAATTATCTCATCAGTTGCTTGCTAGGTGTGCAAATTGTCTAATGTGATTTGAAATTAAACTGGCATTCACCTCAAAGATTGGCTATGTTTTTTAAATGAAATGAGGGCTATACACATGATGTTATATGTGAAGTGTTGTTAAGTTTGATTGCCTAAGGATACACACAATGCATTTTGGTTAGAAATACGGCATGTAAAAATTAGTTTATTTGTTTACAAGAGAACGGAGGACCTCTAATACAATACAGTGATTACGTAGTGACGTTGTCATTAATGAAACTGGATCTGGGACAATTATCTGTGTAATTTTAATATTAGCATGTTGCTTGTCCGATGACATTCAGCACAGAAGAAATCAAATGAGGCTTTAAAGTTTTGTCGATATTGGGCTGAGCAAAAAAATCAAAAATGCAGGACATGCAACTTAAATCCTCTTAACAGTTTAATTTGACACACTTAAGCCTGGAGTGTGTATTTTGGTTTCTTCTTCTCACGTCTTTCAGCAGACAGCATCCTCTCATCCTCATTGATTAATTCTTCAGACTGGCCAACTGTGTTTCGCCAGAGATAATGTTTTAATTAACGGACTTCAATATCTAATTAAGATTAGATGTAGATGCTTTATAGAGGTCATTTAAATGAAGGCAGACAGGCCAGCAGGGGAGGGTCTGGGCTGATGATGAGATCAATACGCTGCCGTTGGGGAGCACCTGCCTTTGGTCCTGAGGTACTTTGAAGGGAACACTTCATTGCCATGTTTTAGCAAGCCCTGTAAGTCAGGTTGAGTGAACACAAGAGGCAGCTCTTTTAAGATAAGTTCATTTCTCCTCTGTTCCGCAGAGACTGATCTGCATTCCTAATGGAGCACAAATCATTACAAGGTCTCATCAACATGTGGTAAAAACAGTGATATAACTTTAGTTTTACTTTATTCGAATATGCATCTTAGAGTACAGCGACTAACTGGATTGCGTTGTTGTGCTTCTCATTCTTTTTAAAATGTAGTTTAGCGTTTTTTAAACCCCATTTTCTTCCAGTGGAATGTCAAATTCCCCATGCATTGTGGTCATCACTTTATTTAGCTCTTTGAGATTTACACATAAATGTTCCCAAAAACAGTGAATCTGAGGGTGAAACCAGTGGAACAGCCATGAATACAGTATTTTAACATCTAAAGGGTGCACAAATTATCTCAGCAAATTATGTGGCAATCTGCTTATTAAATCCTGAGATATACCTTGTCTGGACATTTATGCCTGATAATGGTGCGAGAGAAAAGGTCATGTGGTAACCAAAAACACTGGGATCAATGTTCTGGGGACAATGATTGTTAACAGCAATATTCACATCAATCTGGGAAGTAGTTTAAAGATACAGTATGTTGCTCTGAAACCAAACTAACAGACATGAACTTGTTACATCTCAGAATCAAAAAAATATTACTCATGTGCTACTTAATGTCCAAATACAAAGATATGTACTAAAGATGTACTTTATCTTACAGTAGTACATCAGAAGAGAAATGGTACAATAAAAAAATCAAGATCTCAGATCAACATCCACCATTATATCACAACTGGTCAGTCAAGGAAACATAAAAGAAAGCAGACTGTGTACAGGCATCATTTCTAGGACAATGCTGATTACATTATGGCAGAATGTTAAACAGAGCAAGACCAAGTAAGATAAATGGTCATAAATGGTGTTCACGATATTCCAATAGATGAACCTTTTTCATCACAACTGTTTTAATCAATAGAGAGTCGTTTCTCCAGTGTTCATTATATAGTTTTGTATCTCTGAGTATTCTCATGATGTACTGGACCCTGACACTGTTACTTGAAACTGCAGCTATACTTTTACTGTTGTTCCATCTCATTTAACAAACCTGAGTAACATAATAGTTGTTTAACATCAGATTAATTCACATTGAGAGATGTTGTATCTTATTTTGAAATTGGATAAGGCCCTGGTGAATTAAATCAAAAAGCAGCATATCTGCTAAAATATTCTAAACAAGCTCTTGTAACAGATATATCACTTTGTTTAGAGAGACAGAGAGACAAAGACGGAGAGAGAGAGAGAGAGAGAGAGAGAGAGAGAGAGACGGGGGGCAGGAGGGAGGAAAGAGAACATAGCACAATACAGTTACTATACGATACATAAAGATGTATAATAATAATGAGACTAATAATAAAACTAATAATTACAATAAAAGGGCAAATAATAATACTAATAAAACTAAATATAATGATAGTAATGATAATCATAATAATTGAAGCAGTGGGTGTTAAGCAGGATCATGGGGGCAGTAGGTGGTTTGCAGTCACAGATCCAGACTCTGCAGCACCAGGGGCAGAAATACCTGCAGAAGGCGACAGGTGGAGAGAGGAGAGAGACGAGAAAGCAAGAACTACAGGAGAGAGGAGAAGTCAAGTTTATAACGAGCATTGATGGCATATGAATGCGTACAGATGGAGAAGAGGAGAGAGGAGGAGCTTGGTGCATCATGGGACGTTCCTGGCAGTCTAGGCCTATAGCAGCATAACTAAGGGGTGGTTCGAGCCAAGCCCGAGCCAGCCCTAACTGTAAGCTTTATCAAAAAGGAAGGTTTTAAAACTACTCTTAAATGTGGACAGGGTGTCTGCCTTCCGGACCCAAACTGTAAGATGGTTCCACAGGAGAGGAGCCTGATAACTGAAGGCTGTGCCTCCCAGAGAGGGAGGAGACTCTAGGAACCACAAATAAGCCTGAATTCGGGGAGCACAGAGTTCTACTGAGGTAGTAGGGTACTATTAGCTCTTTAAGATATGATGGTGCCTGACCATTAATGGCCTGTAGGTGAGGAGGAAGATTTTAAATTAAGGATTATGGATTTTACAGGGAGCCAATGCAGAGAAGCTAACACAGGAGAAATATGATATATTTTCCTAGTTCTTGTCAGTACTCACGCTGAAGCATTTTGGATCATCTGGAGAGAATTTATAGATTTGTTGTGACAAGCTAATAATATGGAATTAAAATAACACAGCCTAGAAGTAACAAAAGCATGTACTAGTTTTTCTACATCTTTTTGAGAGAAGATGTGTCTGATTTTTTTCAATGTAACATAGGTGAAAAAAGGCAGTCCTTGAAGTTGTTTTAAGTGGGAGTTAAAGGACATATCCTGATCAAAGATAACTCCTAGATTCTTGACAGCGGTGCTGGAGGCCAGGGCCTTGGCATCTAGAGTAAGCATATCATTAAATAATAAGTTTCTGAGGTGTTGTGGGCCAAGTACAATAACTTCAGTTTTGTCTGAGTTTAACAGCAGAAAGTTGCTGGTCATCCAGGTCTTTATGTCCTTAAGGCATGCTTGAAGTTTAGCTAAGTGATTGGTTCATCAAGGCTTCATTGACAAGTACAGTTGGGTATCTTCTGCATATCAATGGAAGTTTATGGAGTGTTTCGAAATAATATTGCCTAAAGGAAGCCTATATAAGGTGAATAGAATTGGTCCAAGCACAGAACCTTGTGGAACTCCGTGAGTAACGTTTGAGTATATGGAGGATTTCTTGTTATCGTGCACAAACTAAAATTGATCTGATAAATAGGACTTAAACCATCTTAGAGCGGTTCCTTTAATGCCAATTAAATGTTCCAGTCTCTGTAATAGGATGTGATGTTCAATAGAGTCAATGCAGAACTAAGATCTGACAAGGCAAGTGCGGAGACAAGTCCTTTGTAACTTGCACTGGTGAAATTTGTAACTTTCACCAGTGCTGTCTCTATGCTATGATGAATTCTAAATTTTGACTGAAAATCCTCAAATAAACTATTATTATCTAGAAAGTCACACAAATGGTTGGTGATCTCAAGGATCTTAGAGAGAAAGGGAAGGTTAGATATTGGTCTATAGTTGGCTAAAATATCTGGATCAAGAGTAGGCTTTTTAAGAAGAGGTTTAATTACAGCTATTTTAAAAGATTGCGTTACATAGCCTGTTAATAAAGACTGATTCTATCTAGTAAAGAGGTGCTAACTAAGGGTAAAACTTCCTTAGGCAACCTAGTTGGGATGGGGTCTATGAGACAGGTTGATGGTTTAGATGAAGGCATTGTTGAAGTTAGCTGTCTAAGTATATATCAGATTTTACAGCGGTTTCTAAGGTTCCTGTGTTTGAAGCTCATGAGCTCATGAAATCGTCATTACTGAGAGCTATAGTAATACATGGATCAATAGAGCCATGACTCTCTGTCAGCCTGGCTATAGTGCTGAAAAAAAACTTAGGGTTGTTTTTATTTTCAGATGAGTAGAAGCTGAGTAGAAGGCTGCTCTGGCATTACAGAGGGCCTTGCTATAAATTTCAGGACTATCATGCCAGGCTAAGCAGGATTCTTCCAGTTTTGCAGAATGCCATATCCTTTCAAGTAGTTTACAATATGCAGGTTTGAGAGTTAAACAGTGGAACTAGCCTCCTTTGTTTTATTATCTTCTTTTTTAGAGGGGCAATAAAGTCGAGTGTCATTCTCATTGAGCCTTCAGCACTATCAACAAGATGATCAATTTGGGAGGGACCAAAGTTATCATAGGAGTCCTCCATTATATTGAACCATGGCAGTGAATTAGGTGCTGATGGAATCGCTTCCTTATATTTAGCTACAGCACTATCAGATAGGAATCTAGAAAATCCATTGTTGCCTAATGGTGTGTAGTCCAGCAATAGGAATTTAAAAGTTACCAAACAATGGTCCGATAAAAGAAGGGTACTGGGGAAAGACTATTAAATGTTCAATTTTGATGCCATAAGTCAGAACAAGGTCGAGTGTGGGGTTAATACAGTGATTGGGTTTATTTAAACTCTGAGTGAAGCCAATTGAGTCAAATAATGAGATAAAAGCAATTCTAAGGCTATCATTATCAACATCCACATGAATATTGAAATTAGCTTAAATAATTACTGTATCTGTACTAAAGACTAAACTTGATTATAAAAACTGAGAATGTAGATAAAAATTCAGAGTACAGTAGATTATAACAAATAGAATAGGCTTTAAAGTTTTCCATATTGGATGTGTAAGACTAAGAACCAGGCTTTCGAATGAGATATAATTGAGTTTAGGTTTAGGGTTGACTATCGGGCCTGGGTTGAAAATGGCAGCATCTCCACCTTCTCGGCTGGTGCCTCGGGGAATGTGAGTATTATTATGACTGGGGGGTGTGGATTCATTTAGGCTAACATAGTCATCATAACACAGCCAGGTTTCAGTAAGACAAAATATATCAATATGATGATCTCATATTAGATCATTTACTAATACAGCTTTGGATGGAAGTGATCTAATGTTTAAGAGTCCTCATTGAATTCTCTTATTTTGTTGTGCTTCTGAAGCGGTGTTCTTAATTTTTATTAGGTTTTTGTGTACAACTCCTCCTCTGTTTATTTTTGATTTAATTAAATTAGGTGGTCGGAAGCAGACGCAGTCTCATTGGATTTTGGGTGGGTCATTGCTGTAATGGAGGCACAGAGAAGCATGTAAGACTCCAACTCTGCCTCCTGGTCTCAATTCTGGGTTGTCATGGTTTTGGTCTACTAATAAACTCAGTCAGATTTCTAGATATGAGAGTTGCTCCATCCAATGTGGGATGTATTCCGTCTCTCCGAATCAGACCAGGTATTCTCCGAAAAGTCTGCCAACTATCTACAGAGCCTGTGCCGTTTGCTGGACACCACCAACATTTAATGGTCGGTTTATTTTATACAAGTCCTTGTTTGTTCATGCCTTCTCAAACAAGTGAAAGATCATGGTCATGTTTTAAAGAAGAATGGTTAAAAGAGACCAATGCTGAATGTTGGTAGGAGACTGGATGTGAACCACAATCTCTGCTGTCAAACTCTCAGACCCCAAACATCCACCCTGAATACCCTTCTAAGAGGTTTTACAGTAGGATAACACCGTCCCGCCAATTTTGCCTATGTCTGTTAGAGAGGACAGTCATTATATGCACGACCACAAGAGGTCACTTTTCAGGAAAAACATCCGATGATGTAATTTTTTGCATGAGGACAGCTTTGTTCTATAACTGTACATTTTGTCCCACAATTACAACTGAAAAAAAGGTTTTCACAGAACTCAAAAGATGGTTTTGAACAACCTTGGCCATTAATTTCTGGGGCAACAAGACAAACGTAAACCGGAGATGAGAGGGCAAAGGCTAGCATGTTCTGTTCTTTCAGCCTAATGAGCGGTCAGACCTCCACAAGGTGACTTTGATTCATCACCACAGGACTTCCTTTCACTTTTTTTCCCCTTTTCTCCTCACTTTGCTACTTCTGCCGTCATTCTCTCCATGCCTTCAATGGACTGGCCAGCTGCAGTTACACACCAACACTTAAAGCTTTAAAGGCACAGCTCTAATTAAAACCAATGTTTAAATACCTCCACTAATCCATAGACTATTGTAGTGCATTAAAACTCCCATCATTGATTAAACAGGCAGGTTCAAAGCCAAGAAAGGCAAACTCATTAGAGGAAATCTGAAAGATATCCTCTGTTGATGGCTCGAGGGGGAACTTTACCCTTTTTGTTTACTTCACTGGAAATATAATTATCTTAATGGCTGATAAGTAAAAGGTAACTTTACAGGGGGTGGATCATCAGACAAACAAGCATGCAGTTCACTCAGTGTATGGGCAGTTTAGATTCACTAGCTCTGAGTAATAAACAACTTTCAAATAAAGTAATTGATATATTTTCAAGGACAGCAAGAAAAAATGTAGTTATTACCGTAATTAAACGTAAAATAGAACTATGGATTTTTTTTATGTTTCACCTTATCATGCTTCATGTCTACCATGAAGAAAAATCAAGTGATTACGGTTGTTGCACATCAGCCCGCATTTCATTGTAGAGGTCTTGAAATGGACTTATGGAAAACATTCATGTCAATGTGCATGAATGAATTTTCATAATAAGTGATCCAATCCGAATGTGACCTGAGGACAGTTAGACCTAAACCCAAGTACGTTTCTAGAGGTGCATTTTTTTCACATCACTGTGGTGTGTCAGGCCATACGGTTTATGTCTGCCGCCTTGAGGCCAAAGGTCTGAAAGCACCCACTGGTGTTTCTTGACTGGCTACAACCACAGTTACAGTGGTTGTTTTCTCCTCCAACAGCGACAAAGCAACAAACTCATTCCACACTCGAAAACAAACTTGACAAAAAGTTGAAATGTAAGCTTTATCTGAAGTGTTTTCGAACAGTATTTTTCAGTTTTACTAGAGAAAAGACTGCAAGGATGAAGACTAAGTGGTTGGTTTGGCAGATGTACGTCACTTTAACTTCCCCACCTCCAATAAAGAGCAGCATTAAAGAGCCGCTTCCTTGAGCTTTTCTATGGAAGCCCACCATGACTGTCTCCCATGCAGTGGATGAGATGGTCCCAAATGGGGCTAATGGGGATCCTCCCTGCAATTTGGATTCAAATTTGAACTCAGGTCAAGGCTCAGGTCTCTGCTGGAACCCAATAAACCCATTTAGACTTTACTGTGTACGGTTAAAGTTTAAATTCAACCAAATAACAAAAAACATTTTCTCAAACTTTGGGATATTAAGCCATGCAGATAGTTTTGGATTTATTTGCCCAGATTTTGAAATATTTGTGAGATGTGTACCACCAATGCAAGAAAAGGAATTTTATTTTGGTGCTCATATAATGATAATTTTTTTTTAAAAATTTAAAAATTCAACCTGGACTTTTTTTTATTGTTCAGAAAACCCTGTAACTCAGAAACAGACTGTTTATTACATCCTTGAATTCCGTAACTCCATTGATGTCTTTTTTAAACTGAGTTCAGTGGAAGATTTCAAAACACCCACAGTGAGTCCTTAAACTGTGGATAAATTAAGCTGTTGACACTTTCCCGTTAAAAAGGATATTGTCCGTCTGTCTGTGCCGTATGCTGAACTCAGACTTATCAACAAGTAAATTCAAGGTGGTTTTGAAGATTTAAAGGAGCTCTGTTATCATTTGTCAAGATACAGAACAGTCCCAAAACTCACTTTATTCCCTTCCCAGAAGCAGATTTCAGTCAGCTAGAGGACGTGGTTCGGGTAGATCCATCAGAGACCTGCTTGGATGCAGCCTTGGAAAACAGAGAAAAAGAGAGAAACTATTGCCTCATGTAGAGAAAGAAAGGAAAAAAAAATGTCCCAGCCTCTTATTCCCCTGTGTGGTCATTGATCTACAGGCTCAGATTCAAGCTCCGTATTAAATCAACCTGGGGTTTGGAGCCAGCCTGTTCTTCCTAGCCCTTTTGTTCAGACCAACACCAAAGATAATAGAAAGCGTTTTGCGCTGGGAGTGCCACGGGCCCCAATCTCGCCTCTAGCATTTTTTTAATCCTTTCTTTCCTCTCACTTTTTCTGCACCCTTTTCTTCTACTGTGTCTGTTTCTCTTTGGTACTTTTTCTTCTCTTTCCACTTAAACCTCAGTCTTTTTCCTTTACTACATTGTAAAAGAGTCTTTTGTACAGTCCAGATGGAAAAGACCACTTTCAAACAAAGACAGCTCACATTGCGGAACAGGGACAACAAATAGGTTCTTTTCTGGGAAGTCTGAAGGTGCTCTTTCATCATCGATAGACAGAGAGGGAGAAAAGAAAAGAAAAGAAAAGAAAAGAAAAGAAAAGAAAAGAAAGCAGCAGAGTTTCAATCAGATTAATCCATCGCAAAACCTGCAGCTCTCAAAGGAAAGTTGGGTATGGGTTTTTTGGAGCCTGTATAGTTTAACATCAGGATTCATAAGAAGGTTTAGGTTGGATCTATTACAATCGGGCTAATCAGAAGCGAGTGATATATCCATCCCACTGATGCCATTTTCCCACCAATACCTGCAGAAGCTGCTAAATCAACATGTTTCACATTGATTGAAGAAATAGATCAGTTTATGGATTATTTCTGTAAATTGAGTTGCAATTTGTACAGCTGCAGGGATCTCAAACCACACTTTTTTCAAACTTAGTGAGATAGCTATTTAGCTATGTAGGAGGATTTTGTTACCATTCTTCATCCCACCTACTAAGGTTTGAGTGGGTGATTGGTTTTTCTAATTGGGGAAACAATCATCAATGTGCACAACACCAGACCTTTTCATTGCTGAACAAATCTGATATGTGGTCAGTGATTCAAAGGTCTGGAACCAGGCTAATAAACTCTTGCTAACAATCCTGATTGCCAATATTTGCTCCATAAGTTTTGTCATTTCCAGACACAGTTGGCATCTTTGAAAACTTTGTGATCTTGACTACATTTTTAAACAGACTTTTGAGGGTTTGAACAATGCTTTGCTATAAAACATGACTTTGTAAAGATGAACCCATCTGTGGTCAGAATTGACAGTTTGGGTGGTTAAAGTTAGGTCTAGACAATGTAGCAAGAAGCAAAGATCAGAAATTAAGCCCTTGGAAGAGCTAGAGAAAGAGAGAAATTCAACAAAAGAATAAACCCTATAGACTGACTTTATACACCTCCCTGCCTCTAATGTATGTGGCTATACAAGGACTGAACGGATGATGGCTTGTGTTATTTATTCATCATATTGCACTGTACAGATCAAAAATCTGCTGACCTTGTCACATTGTAGGAACTCAACTCTTATCATCCATTCCGACAACTTTAGCATTTATTTTAAGACTAAGGTTTTAAAAATTATATTAGTTTAAGTCTGGTTTAGGTTTAGGGTGCAAGAGAGACTGGTGATGTGTGGTAATGTGCATCAAAACAGTCACTCCCAGTCATATTTATCTGATACCTAACAGAGCAATATGACAAAATATGACTCAATTCCACCATCAATAACAGTCATCCCTTGACAAAGACAGTTTTTTTGTGTCTGTCTGCTAGGCTCATCCTGGCTACTGTCAGGGGATAAGATGTTTTCTCATGTGGTCTTGTACCTGTCACAATGGATGAGGAGAAACCCATTGCTAAGGTTTAAAAATATCTGCCCCCCTGCAAGCTGGTTTTCATATCATGATTTATATATTATATACTGTGTTGTCCATTTGACATGTGGTTATGGTTAAGGATGGGGTAAACCTTCAAACAATGTTACTTAATACCACACACTGATGATAGAATGTATGTGTGCTCTGTACTACTGGAAGAGAGAGGACAATTTGGCCAGTCCTCATTTGTTAAAAGGGCTGTTTATCATAAAGACTTGGTTTTTGGGTTAAGTTTAGAATTGACACATACTGTATGTGTGTGAGTGTATGTGCGTGTGTATGTATAGTACTGTATATGTGTTACTGTACTCTAATGTTTCTGGGTGTGTGTGTGTGTGTGTGTGTGTGTGTGTGTGTGTGTGTGTGTGTGTGTGTGTGTGTGTGTGTGTGTTTGAAGTACACACAATTCTCAGTCCAAAAGTTTAGATCTTAACTCTTCAGATCAAGCAGTGTCCCATAAATCTTGTTGACAGGTTTGTTGTTGATAATTGCAGCTTTTCCTCATTCTGCCCTTTTCTGTGTGAACCTACAACCAACCAGCAGCACCCAGCTTGTCCAGGTCCTGTTCCACATGGGAAATTTCCCCACAAATTTCCACACGAGTTCAGTGGTATGTGATTGCTTGCACAACATCTTCATACTTCCCTGAACATTTTTGAGCAAGGAGAAGATGCTAATAAATGTTCAATAGTACTTTTCTTTGATACATTTAGTAAATACCAAACAAGAGAACAAGATGAAAGAAGATTGCTCTCTATAATTATTTCCAGATGACAGGGAAACAGACACTTTGACTGGATAATGAATCCAAAAGGATTTTCTCATGGTAACTAAGAATTTTAGTTGTTAACTATGTTAGAGAGTTAAGTATTAAAATATGGTCTCACAAGTCCACCATCCCTTTAAAATGAATATAATCCAAAATGTCAGCAACAACAAACATGTCTGAGCTTTGCCTGAAATTTAGATGTTTTGGAGTAAAGGCTTACAATTACTCTCCACCTGTCTTTTAACAGCATGTGCTCATAACTATGTGGTTGTAACCAGCTGTGGTGTGGTTGTACCCCCGCAGCACTGTCAGCTAGTTAACCTTCAGAAAATCATTGGTGTACTTTTGAATAATTTGGCCATCAAGACTTATATTTCCGATAAGCCAGATGATTGATTGGAACATTAATTTTCTGCATTTATTTGATAGTTGGCTGATTTGGGTTGGCTACTTTTATTTTAACTTGAAAAGGAATGGTTTTTTGGTTCTTTCTTTTTATGGAATATTTTATCAGTATTTTGAAATACTGTGTTAAAGGGGTCATATGATTAAAAAGCTCAAATGAAAAATAAATGTACCAGCATGACAAGTTATAGTGTTTGAAAAATTACATTATTGGTCTCATAGGGGCACTTTAAAGTTGTGTGTTTTAATACAGCAAACAATCTCTGAGCAGCTCTTACATCCATGCCTCCTTTCCTCTGAATCACTTTTGCATAGGTAGGAAATTTCCTCTGACAGACTCCACCACTAACAGTGAAGACTACTATATAGGGAGATATATATATAGCGTTATAAACAAACAAAGTAAATACATTAATTGGTTATTGCAGATAAACTGTTGACCATAAATATCATGATTTCATGAAAATCTTAAGGATGATAACTATAATCAATGGTCCAAACTTCAGAATTTGTAAGTGCTATACCACTGTCCAGGTGTGATAATTCCTAGAGAGATTATGCGTTCAGGCACCGTGTAACCAACAGTTGAAACCTAAACCTGAAATCCAGGTCTAATCCAGACATTTCATATGTAGTCTACTTTTCACAACCCAACTCTCTTTCCTAGAAATTACGTTTATATACAACATTGAATACCTTTCGAAGGAAATGTAAGCGTGACCAAACTACATGAAATGAAATGTTGTTAATTTACATATTTGGCAAGTTGCAAAAATGTTGATACTGAACGTATCAATAAAATGGTCATTGACAATATATTTTTTTTCTGCCAAAATATTTGATTTTGCAGTACAATAGCCACTTGTAATGACAACAGCATTATTAAACTTTTTTTTATTTTATTTAAGGTTAGGGGAAGATTGTGGTCTGGTTTAATACACAAAAAGTCCACTTCAGACACAATATGTTTATTTACATTTAACCATAACCACAATCTTTCCCTAACTTTAACAAGAGTGCTTTTGCTGCCCAAACCTAAGCACAGACAGGACCCAGGAAGCTAACCCAGGGCGACTCCGCTGAAGTTCATAAATGTAATGCTTAATTCATTCAAACAAAAGAAGATTGCCTCTGAGCATAATCCAGCCAGTGATTATGTTTGCCACCAATTGGAAAAAAAATGCTGTATCATATAAATGTGATTTATTGGTGACATGGTTGTCACACCATTGAAATACCTTCTACTAAGTCAAGTTACACATTACATAGTTAAGCTTTATATTCTCTACACTATATGGTTAAGTTAAATATCAATATTGGGCAATGAGAATTGTGTTTATCTCGAAATAGAACGATTCACACTGCCTTACATAAAAATGACATTTTGGCTAGGATCAAATTATTTTTTGAGACTGCAGGAGCTGCTGATGGCTGATAACACCATATCACCAAAATGTGCAAGGAGCATGTGAGTGAGGATGTGTGTTTCTGTGTGCCTGTTTGTGTAGAGAACATGTGTGTGTTAGTGTGTGTGTGTGTGTGTGTGTGTGTGTGTGTGTGTGTGTGTGTGTGTGTGTGTGTGTGTGTGTGTGTGTGTGTGTGTGTGTGTGTGTGTGCGTATCAGGCCAATGGAGCTTTGTGTTGACAAGCCATGGGCTGAAGGTCACAAAGTGCTGTGACCTGTAGAGACACAATCCCGGTGACAGTGGTAGTATATTTCCCTCCATCACAGGGAGGCCAGAGCAGCTTGTTGCCTTGTGCCGTTGCTCTTTTTGAGGCTTGGGGCTCATGACACAGTGGGGCAGAGATAAGAACATGGTCATTATCAACCTTAACCCTGTGCACAAAACACTTTTGCCTCTTACTTTTCTGTATACTTTTTTTTATCCTTCCTTGCCTGCGTCTCTCAATCTGTCTTTGTGTCTCTCACTCTGCTGCACTTTCACACAAGCACGCACAGCACACAAACAATGCACAGCTGCAACATTTGCAGGTGAACAAAGTTTTCTCTCCTACACACACATAATTGTATATGAACAGATGTTGTAATCCTGCCTGGATGCACCTACATTTGATGAAGCGTGTTTTGATAAACACATACTGTAGAGGGTATAAGCATGGACTGGAGCATGCCTGTGTGTGCGTGCATGTAAACGCTAAGTGAGTGACAGTCTATCAGATCAAGACTGACAGAAGTACACTACACAATTAGCAACGTGTTGATTTGCTGTTTGACTCAGTGATTGATGCTTGATTTTGTTGTTGTAAATGTGCCTGAACCTAAATTTCTACGACACAGCTGAGCAGATGAATATCTTCAAGGTACTTTTTTTTATATTTATTTTGACTGAAGTTGAATACTGGCAGCCACAGGAAAGATATTGTAAGGACACTGAATAAAGACAAGAAAAACTTTTGAATATTCTTATATGATTATACAGGTCACAACAAGACAGACCTAAAGATGCTATCACATCAATTAAAGTTTTACACAGAAAGTGAAGCGAATATTTACTTTGCATAATTTTTGTGAATAACTGGACTGTACGGGTCATTTGTATTCAACCCAAACAGCAACTGTACCGAATACATAAACATTAGCTTTTTACTAGCTAGGAACATACATACAGTGAGTACTGGAGTGTACCTGTGTGTAAAAGATCAGTCTCTAGCTGATGTTAGATCACACCAAGAACACCAAATCTCTTTTTTCCAATTGTCTCCGTGCATTTATGTAGATTCATAAAGCCCTGGTATAAGTGAAAAGTTTTTGCTCAAGTTGAAACATTCATAAACGCACATTCCCCTCACTTTGTGTCACCCTGGGCAAATTTGCATCTTAACAGGCTTATTTGGATTTTCCATTGACTTTGTATGTAATTGCACCACCTGTAAAGTTCACCTTGCATTCTGTTTGAACATACCTTTAACTTTCACATGCCACAAGATCATCTATAGTGATATTTCATCAACATGAACACGTCTTTTCGCCCAAAAGTTGTAATATATATATATGTAGTCTCTGTAAAAAAAACACTAGCGGTGGATCACTGTACTTTGATCACAAACTGTAACTCATAACAGTCTTAGATACAAGTAAGTTAAGTCTGTTGTTAGTTCAGCACTGTTTATTTCCTCATGGTGTTTCTAGGGCTTTCAAGGTCTTCAGTAAGTTTTTAATCAGGAAGTAATGTATTGTATATCACTGCTAAGCTAATTTAAATCACCGGTGAGGGGAACTCCAATGCTAAAACCTACCAATTTGACTAATGACACGAACGATTTCGTACACTCACCTCAGCTTGAAGACTTGGTGTTAAAGAGTTGTTCATTCATGCACTGACCATCTGTAATTCTTGATACCCTGAAAGACAAAAGAATCCCATCCTGAAGTTCAAACTGGAAAATTAATGAGCAAGCGAGGCAGAGTGAATGTGTGAGGGGGAGTAACAGAGGGATAGCGAGGTGGGAATGAGGGAAAGGTCAGTATGTGCACTGTGAACGGTGTTTAGGGATATGAATTGAGACCCAGTTCCCGTTGAGAACTGGTTCCAAACTGTCCGAACCATCGGAATGGTATGCCTCTGAGCTTATCAGTTCCTGTTATCGATGACGGCATGTTTTTCTGACAGTTGCAAAATAATGACTTCAAATTCATGTCTATGCTGCTGGAAACTTCCAACAAGAAGGAGTCACAGGGAAGAGGGAAAAACGGTCGAAAGCATGGCTTCATTTCACAAAGAAAGATGATGGCAGTGCTAAATGTAACGTCTGTAAAATGGTAATATCAAGTAAGGGTGGCAAAACCAGCAGTATGCTGAAACGTCTTTCCCACGCAACATGGGCTTAAATTCCAGGACTGCCATGTATTTGTCACTCTGCGTATGAGTGCCACTGCTTCCCAACCATGCAGCACGTCCGTTACAGAGAGTAAATATCTTATGTTATAATAACATTACTGCCACACAGGCAGGTTTAGCAGATGTTTTCTTTGACTTAGAAAACCTAAATGAAAATTAATGCTTTGATTTGATTTTTGATTGAGGCCATCTTCAGAAAAATCACAACTTACACAGTTTTTCTCCACCCTTGAGGATTCTTGTTTTAAAAGTTAAAACAGTTTTAATCATCTACAAACACACTACCTTTTATATCTCACAGTGGTAGTGGTTTTGCCAGGCGTTTTCCCTGCAGTAAGACAGGGACAACGCCTGTCTCCAACCTGAACCGACCATATAGATTATTTGTCTGTCCCTTCCCTGCGATATGACCCATAGGAGCATCTCCTGAAAAAGCGCCCCTATGGTGGCAGGCGTTTACGGCAAGATCACGGTTTGGGTTACAATAAGTATTTTGCTGAGGTTAGAATACCTCCGTTGCCATGGTTACAATAATAAACACGTCGTTAAGGTTATGGAACTGTCATGGGTAAAAGAAACAAGGCTGATTATCAATTTCACATGGGAAACAAACTGCGGTCTCCTGTGTCAGAGTTAATAATCAGCCTATTCATCCGATTAAGTTAACCATCAAATTTCATGTAAACTTAACTGCAAGCAAACCTACAGATCATGTATAAATCCAAATGGAAACTGAGAGATTATTGGTAAACAACCTATCTGAATTCTGCAGTTAAACAAGACAGGGTGCCTTCTACTCATCAGTGGAACAGTGCACTCACTAAAACCTGACATATGGTAGGAGATCCCAGAGCAGATGAAGGCCATTAAATCTTCCCAGAAAACCATGTGTAAAAGTTAAAAGAGAGCAGTTCAATGTAAAACTGTTAACTAAAAGCTTGTTGCACTCAACCAAAGGAACATCAAGGCTGCTGCTGGAGTCTCCCAAAGCAATTAACACATCGCTGCCATTACTGGAGCTGCACCTGTCTCAGGCTTTGTTCCAGATGAGAACACCAACAATATGTCCAAGCAGGACTAAAACTATTTGAACTATTACAGTATTTTATTTTTTTTAAATTGTCTAAAAATATATGTATCATAATCCATACATTATCATTTTGTTGTGATATAATTATTATATAAGAGAAAAAGTACACATTGGCATTTAATTTTCACAACAAAAGTGAGACTTCACATAAAGATGAAGTGTGTTCACACAAGTTTTACACCTGCTGTGGTTGAGACTTAGAGGAAACTGGGGCAACTAATGTCTGATAAATACTTAAATGTAACCAAATATTTATTTCATAATATTTTACACAAACTTGGGTAACTGTCATGAAATAGACACACTGATGTTAAAGCTTCAAAGACAGTGTCTTGTAGATTTCAAATAACTAAAGTAAAGTATAACAGTGTCACTGGTGATACAACTTTAAATTTATGTTGCCGTTTTGTTGTGGATTGTGTCTTTGGGTGTGTAGATTAGCTCATGTTTCACCCTCAGTGGAACACAACAGTAATTCCTTCTTAAACACAGTGGTCTGGTAAGATGTTAAGAAAACTAAGTTAATCTTGCCTCAGAACTTGACATTCTCTAAATGGCATGATGGATTGATTGTGTTTTTGTTGATATTTTGTAGAGTGTTTTCCCATTTTCCTGAGGATTTAAAGGCATGATGGGACTTACTTAAAATTCCCCAGAAGGTGTTCAGTCAACTTATTGATCCAGCAAGATTACCAGAAACTTTGGATAGGTTTTTTGAAGGCCTAATGTAACATCATTCTAACCATTAAAGGCGCTGTGAGGGCATCTATGTAAAATTATATATTGACAGATGGAGACATGGACTAAGATAATAAAGGAGTTTCTTTCACATTAAAAAATTATGTATGTATGTATATGTATAAAGTATGCATATATTGCTTGCATCAAATTAAGCGGATAGCCAGTCTCAAGTATTTCATGTTGTATCCATGAACAGTTGACAAGTGTTTGCTGACAAATAGACTTATTTAAGACTTTATTGTTGATGTATTGACTTTATTGTGGTTTTTAAAGAAGTATTGCAATAGGCCAGATTGTTGAGAGTATACAACACAAATCAGTGTATTACTTGTTTATAAACACTCTGGAAACACATCATAGTCTATGGAGATGTGTAGTCTTATATTTGTCTGAGACAGAGATTAAACAGAAAAAAAAAATTCATGTAAGTTTATGAAGTTTATGATGATTAACACTAGATACATAAAGCCCTGTAATAAATGCAGATTTTTTGCTCGAGGTGAATCATGATTCACTGTATCTTTGCCTCAGTTTGTGCTATTTTGGATTCATTTGTTTGTTTGCACCCACTCGCAGGTGTCAGTTGACTTTGTATACAATTGCACAGCATATACTTCAACACACCTTAACAAGCAGGAACAAGAGCAGCAAGATGATCAGTCAGGCTGGACACAAACTCCCGGCGAGCTTCTCTGAAGAGAGATAATGGAAAACATGAAAATTCTTACTCGATCTGTCTGTTAACGCCCACTGGATTTAGCAGACTGACATCGTGTTTCAGCTTTGACCTGTTGCAGTTGATGTAGATGTGTGCCCAGTTTGTTTGTGCAATAAGAGATGATTACCAACATTTAAGGTGCACGATTTTCACCTCCAAATAGAATGGTGTTTTTTTTGTCTGGTAATTCATGTTTCTTACCCTGCTGTTGCAACCACATTCCCAGATATTAGCATTTAACTTATCACAACTGACAGAAATAATAGCAAAAAATGCAAAAATAAAACTCAGGTTTTAAAAGGACAGAATTTTCTTTAAACTAAACACAGGCAAATGGCTATAAAATAGCTCACCGGATACAAAGGACAAGAGTATTAAGTACTATTTTATGTATTTAATTCAAATTCAATAATGTAACAAATATAAATATCAAATGTTCCCTGCAATTTCAAAGACAGATTATGATTTAAAGTAAAAAGCTACTATTTTATAAAAGGTTTAAGATGTGTCTATTTCCTGACAGTTTTAATGCAGTAAACCCTTTGACAGGGAAGATGTCACCTTTTTTCAGACAGCAAGTATCTTATTTTGAAAAGGTAAATGCATTTCTCATTGCATGATTCCCAAGCAGTATCTTCACTCTGGTGCCTGAATGCAAAGAGAGATGTTCAGATGTGCAACTACACCTGCTGCCCCAGGGAACTGCTGGGAAAGATTTCATGTAAAATACTGTATGTGGCTAGTCCGATTTGTCCGTACACCAGCTAAAGGTTTTCCTCCACACTGCTCAGGTTGGATATACTGGTTTGCTCAGTCCACTACACTAGGGAAACATCTCTTCTCCTGCCCACAGGGTGTTTATTGTGGATATGTTGAGATAGCACACTAATGCATGTTTCCAAGGGCTTATACGCCTTTCTTTAGGTGAGAAAAAGGACAATTGTTGAGTGTCTCCATCTCTGTCACTATCACTTCCTTTTTCACACACTAACACACAAAGGTTAAATATACACTCAGACAGACATATTCATGATGAACAAAGGTTGATTCTTATTCTTTTTCTCTGTCACATATACACAGATTTTATATATAGGCTCTTTCTCTCACTCAGACACATACAGCTCACATGGAGGTGAAAACACTCACAGCAGCACAAGATTTGTCCCTTAAAGACAGCATGCTTCTATCTAGCATGGACTCCAAGTTTGTGCAAAACCTGATGACCCACGTTAACCCAGCATGATCTGATAAAGAGCCTCTTGTGATGTCACAGAGTGCTTGACTTCCTCAGTCTTCATGTGGCCCCATTAACGTTCAATGGGGTTGAGGTCTGGTGACTGTTGAGGAAAGTCCATGACAGTCAGGACTCCTTGGTCTTCTTTGGTCTTCAAGTGGCTCTTGCAAAGCTTTGAGGTGTGTCTGGGGTCATTATCCTGCTGCAGTATGAATCCTTCTCCGCAAAGATGTAAACCAGAGGGTATGGCACATCTCTGAGGAATGGAGTGGTACTTCTCCTTGCTCAGGGTGTAGTCAGTTTGGTGAACGTGTCCAACTCCAGAGCTGGCAAAACACCCCCAGACTCAAATATTTCCATCACTACGTTCTACTGTCGGTATGGTACACTGCGGTATCACTCTCTCTCCTGTCTGTCTCCTTACATAAATCCTTCTGTAGCGGCCATAAATCTCAAACTTGGATTCATCAGTAAAACCATTTTCCAGTCATCCACTGTGAAATGCTGGTATTTCTTAGCCCACACCAAGCGTTTGGCCTTGTTTCCCCTCCTGAGAAGTAGTTTAGAAACTGCTACTCATCGCCTGAGACCAAAACAAGAGAGCCTTCTTTTGACAGTACTTTTGCTGATTGGAGTCTTGTGTTCTTTATTTAGCAAATTCTGTATCTGTGATGAAGTTGATTTTCTATCTCCCAGGGAACTAAGCTTGATGTATTGATCTTCTGATGGTGTGGTCACTTTTGGTTATGCCCGATCGTGCTTTGGTTACAACTGATCCAGTCTCTGCAAAGCATTTTAGTATTCCATGCACTGCCCCTTAGAAACCTTTAGTCTACCCATGATTTGACACTGAGAAAGCACCTCTCTGCTTAGAATAACAATTTGACATCTCTTTCAATTTAACTTACTTGTGACTTCTAGGCTGGATTATTGCAACTCCTTATTATCAGGTTGTCCCGACAAATCTTTAAAATACTCTCCAGCTGATCCAGAATGCTGCAGCGCAAGCACTGACAGGAACTACGAAAAGAGATCATATTTTTCCTGTGTTACCTTCTCGGCAATGGCTCCCTGTAAAACTCAGAACAGAATTTAAAATCCTCCTCATCACCTACAAAGCCCCTTAATGGTCAGGCATCATCATATCTTAAAGAGCTCATAATACCCTACTACCCCACTAGAACACTGCGCTCCCAGAACGCAGGCTTGCTTGTGAATCCTAGAGTCTCCAAAAGTAGACTGGGAGGAAGAGCCTTCAGTTATCAGGCTCCTCTCTGTCCAGTTTGGGTCAAGGCTGCAGATACCCTCTCCACATTTAAGAGTAGTTTTAAAACCTTCCTTTTTGTTAAAGCTTACAGTTAGGGCTGGCTCAGGCTTGGCTTGAACCACCCCCTAGTTATGCTGCTATAGGCCTAGACTGCCGGGGGACTTCCCATGATGCACCAAGCTCCTCTCTACTCTGTACACCTTAGTATCGCATCAATGCTCTTTATAAACTTGACTTCTCCTCTCTCCCATAGTTTTGTGCTTTCCCATCTCTCTCCTCTCTCCACCTGTCGCCTTCTGCAGGTATTTCTGCCCCTGGTGCTGCAGAGTCTGGATCTGTGACTGCAAACCATCTACTGCCCCCATGATCCTACTCAACACCCACTGCTTCAATTATTATGATTATCATTACTATTATTATATTTATTTTTATAGTATTATTAGTCACCCTATTATTGTAATTTATTAGTTTTATTATTAGTGTAATTATAGTTATACATCTTTATGTTGTACCTGTACAGCCCCCTCCCCTCTCTCTCTCTCTCAACCCAGCCAGTTGAAGCAGACACCGTGGGCTGGGTTCTTTTCAAGGTTTCTACCTGTTAAAAGGGAGTTTTTCCTTGCCACTGTCGCCAAATGTTTGCTCATTGGGGAATGCTGGGTATAACTATATAACTGTATATATAACTATAAAGGGTACAGCCTAGACCTGCTCTATATGAAAAATGCCCTGAGATGACCACTGTTATGATTTGGCGCTATATAAATAAAATTGAATTGAATTGAATTGAATCCCTTTTTTCCCCACTATCACAATGCTTCTAAGTGAGCAATGATTTGCTGGAAAACCGAGGCACAGCCTTATTTATAACAGGTAAACACTGGCTTTCATACCATGGTATAGCACCTGAATGTTGTCTGAACGCATGTTTCAATGGAAGGGATACCACTTAAACAAAATCTGATGTTTTGTACAAAGGATTTAAGTAGTTCAATGCCCCATATTTGCTTAAATTTGACTGATTAAATATTTCTTTTTCATTTTACATGGCATCTCAAAACCAATGTGTATGCAGTCTAGTGTGGGCAGCACAGTACATAACCTTTGCAATTTTGATTTAGCCATGACAAGCTATGTTAAATACATGTGTTTACTAGTCTATATTGTTTACCCTGCTCTAGTACATGCAGTATTTTGTTTACTTGCTTCAGAAGTGAAAACCACACTCTGGGTGGCACTGTTCACAGCGAAAACTGTTCTGATACATGGCTCAATTATATACTAAAGGTCACTGAGATATGTGACTAAACTATGTTATGTAGTTTCTGAGATATCCTGCAAACTAAAAGACGAACAAGCAAACAGGACTGAAAACAAAATCACTTTGGCAGATTTACCAAAAATACCTCTGTTCTTTCTGTCTCTCTTCCACGAATGCATACATGCATATAGACATGCAGACACACACACACACACACACACACACACACACACACACACACACAGAGCCCTTTCAATCTCTGGAAAGCTATTCCAGGAGGCCAGAGCAAAAAGAGGAGATAGGCAGTCCTTCTCTCAGATGCAGGTTTGCCAAAGAAAAGCTGTTGGTTGCTGCCAAGGTTGAGCAAGCATATTGAAAAAGAATGGAGAAGCAAACAGTGCACATTGTTTGAGACTCTATCAAATGATTCCTTTGTCTCTTCCTGCAAAGCAACTGTGACACGACATCTGATAATGGTGGGCGTGCGTGCATGTGTGTGTGTGTGTGTGTGTGTGTGTGTATCAGACTGACAGTTGTGTTTGTCAAACAGTTTGTGACAGAATTGATGTATTCAATCATTTGGCATGCCTGCCTGTGTGTCTCTGTGTGTGTTTTTTTATGTATGTGTGTGTGTGGTCTGACATCAAATAGTTGTCAGAGCAGCTGTTGATCACCAATAAAGAAATGTTTCATTTTGTCAAACAAAAACATTGACAATCTTCTCACACCTGCACTCACACCTTTTCCTACAGACAAAAATAAACATTCATCTGTCATTGAGGGTGAAATGAACCATGTATTGCTACATTTCACACAAAACTACTTTCTCATCAGCCGCACTGTCTGAATGGGTTCATGTCCAAATATCCATTTCAATAACACTACGTGGATGAAAAAGCAAAAACAGAGTTATATGTCATGAATTAAAGAGCTCACTGCACATCACTGGGAGTTGAGGAGCATCTTAAGTGGGATTTCATTTGTGTATTTATTAGGCTAGTTTATTAGACGGAAAGGTTTGATGAAAAGTGTGCATTTTTTAGCAGTCACATCAGACAGCTGCCGAGTTAATTTAAAGATTTCTAATGTATGCTTCTCAGGAACAGCTGGAGGTTAAGTGTTTTTGCCAAGGGAGTCAGGATGGTTGGGCTGCAAAAACGATCTCTTCCTGCAAGACCAAGAGCTCTGATTCAGTTCCAGACATATGTAAATGCATTTAAATACGGATAGTGGTTTGGAATTAAAAAGTAATATATTTACAAGCACTGTCATACCTCACTCTGCTCCTTAGGTTATGTTTTTCATTCAGTCATTGTTTCCTGTTTTATTTCGTTATACTCGCCTCTCCTCGCATTTCAGGCACTTCACTTCCTGCCCTTGTGTGTTTCCCACCAGTGTGATTGTCTGTCCCGTCCTGATTAGTTTCACCTGTCTCTCATTGTCTTCCCCTCACTATTGTATTTAGTGTGAGTTCCCTTCCGTTAGTGCCAATTCATCTTTGTACCTTGTGTCAAGCGTTCCAGCAATTTCTCTAGTGTTTAGTGTTCCTGTTTTTGATTTGTTTTTTAATCCCAGCTAGTTTACCTGACCTCATCTTTATCTTCTACGGGCTGGATTTGTTTGCCTTTACCTCTGACCGCTCACCTGTGTACCAAACCTGTGTTTGGCAATTAAAAGCCTGTTTGTTGTTGAATCCAACTTTTGTCTCAGAGTCGTGCATTTGAGTATATTTCCTGTGGCTCCATCAGTTGTTTCAATTATTTAAGAAAGCACAGACCAAATGATAGAACAGATGATTAGGTAAGTAAATTACAGTTTCCTCAGCGTAAAGTAGATTTTGCAAATTCCAATCAAGATTTTTTTATCCATCAGTTGTATGCCCCTTTGAAGAAAGTGTTGTATTATTATTATTATTATTTTGATAATGTACTAAACTGTGTTATATTATATTATGTCAGAATCGAGCCTTGGGACAGTATAAATTAAATGAAAACACTTGCCCCCATCTTAAATGAACATTTGTCGGATAATAACAATGCAGAAAATGAACATTTGTCGGATAATAACAATGTAGAAAAAGAAAATCTGAAAAAGAGTGTATTTTAGTTCCTGACTTTAATTGTTCTTTGTCCATCAAACAATCTGTAGTATCCCAGACACCACGGATGGTTTTTGTTATATTTGGGGAATTATATGTGTCATCATAGTAGTTCAATATCTTCAAATTGTGATTGTACTGTTAAAGGATAACTGCAGTTTCATGTCAAATGTCAAATTACACAAAACCATCGTATCAAATTATCAATCAGCATTGGGTATCGAGTCATCATACTATTAGTGTCAACATCCTTAGCATGGTTTATTTTCCTTAACAAAGTGCACTTCCTTCCAAACTATCTATCAGGTTTCAACCCATCTTTATGTTGGAAGTTATATGTGACAGCCATGCACAATTTCAATCATTCATAATTTATTAGTGTCACATATCAGTCTACTTTGTCTTGGATCCGTCCACATCAGGGTAGCTAACTTGCATCCATTGCATCCATTGCAATTAAGTGTTAAATAGCGACCAAAAAGCAAAGATAGAAAAGAGCCAGTGAAAAACAGTAGAAATGTAGAAAAGCCTGTGTGTCAGCCCTTCTATGTCCATTACAGTTATTATTTTACTGTACATTTGTAGCAGTTTTTTAATGTAGTTTATAAAAATTTCATTACTATAGTTTTTAAAAAAATAATTTCCTCATTTTTTATGAGGAGCAATTTATTTTAAGTTGCCCAGGGATACACACTGTTCTTTTTATTATTATTATTTCATGTATGTAGACGGTTTTGAAGATGCCACCATGTGTGAATGATGTCAAATGTCAACCCTGTGTCTGTATCTGTTACCACATATCTGTTGTGGATGTCATCTCCTTCGAAACTGCAGGTCTCAACTCAGAAATGACGTGGGGAAAGAGAAGAATGAGATGGAGGTTTATATGATTAAACATGAAAACATGTCAGTCATTTGAACTTGGCTCAAGCTCATATTAAACACATAACACAGGGATTCTAGTTATCTTCTTTTTAGTTTTACACACCATCTAACTGCTGGCTTACCTTTGATGTTGACATTTGGTAACCCATTGAGCCCTTTTATCAGCTGCTGACAGGTGCTACACTATTAGTATCCTCTAATCTCGGTCTCGTTTACACTCTCGTCCTTGTGCCTCTGTGTGTGTGTTCGTGTGTGTGCACTGGTGTTGGTGTCAAAAAAAAAAAAAAAAAAAACTCGGAGATGTGGTTGTCATTGTCACAGTGTTGGTGTGAGTGTGTGTACTTATAGGAGAAAGCCTCAAAAGTGTGTGTTGTCTGACAAGAGAGGGAGAGAGAGAAAAACACAATCAGCTTATGCTGTCATCTCCCTTCTCAACTTTCTTCCTCTGCCAACAAACAATACCCACCTGTGCCAGTCACCATCACTCATGTCTGTCCCTTCATCTCAGCACAGAGAGAGAGGGAGAGAGGGCTGTCTGTGCCCTGCAACATACCGGACACACAGACAGGGCTCAAACATGCCATTAGATTTCATTAGAGTAAACTTTCAGCGATTTTCCCGGCATCATAACCGTCTCAGAAAAGTTCACAGTATACGGTATTTCAGAATTATTTTTATTATTATCAGTAACAATGACCCTTAAAAGAATGAAAACAGAAGGATTCTTTTTTTTTTTTTTTTTTGCTAAAGCATGTTCATTTTCATGTTAGCGCTAGTGGTGCAGGTACTCAAATCCTTTACTTAAGTAAATGTACTAATACTGTAAAAGTACTATCACAAGTAAAAGTCCTTCATTAGCTATACAGCTTATCCTTTGAGGGTCATGGGGTGGCTGGAGCCAATCCCAGCCTACATGGGGCGAGAGGCTCGATACACCCTGGACAGGTCGCCAGTCTATCACAGGGCTGACATGTCGAGCAAAACAACCAGTCACACTCAATTAACTACACATGCATGTCCGCTGACATGGGCACGGGGAGAACATGCCACACTGACCGAACCGGGGTTCCAACCCAGAACCTTCTTGTTGTGAGGCGACATAGCTAACCGCTGCACCACCCTGCATTGAAAGTTAAGCGACTGGTGATATCAGTCTGGCTTCTCTCTGCCATTTTTTTTTTGCTGCATGTGTGAGTGTGTGTTTGGCACCAGTTGCTGAATCCGACAGGCAGTCGAGGAGGAAAGGAGATACACATGCGCAGGGGGAGATTCTCTGTTAGGTCAAGTACATTTACATGGTATGATATACCATGGTATGGAAATCGATGTTTAACAGTTAGTTGCATACCAGTGGTGAAATCGGTATAAAACCGGTTTCACCACTGGTATGCAAACCCTATTTTCAACAATATTTTCAATTCTCAAAAGAAAATCTAAAATAAAATGCATTCTATTTTATACATGACCTCAGTCCATTTAATAAAATCTAAAAGCTCTGCCTTGGAAAAGGAGTCTACAGCATGCTTTTGGCCTTGTGAGGCTGTACTTAGGCACAGCAGTTCTTTGAGCTATATGCTAACATCAGTATGCTAACATGTTTACAGTGATAATGTTAGCATTGCTGATGACTAACATGTATGATGTTTACCATTTACAGTGAGGGTTTTTTCTGCAATTATTGCTCCAGAAATATATACGAGAATGAGGTAGAGGATGGTGCATCCCCAGTTTATGTACATACAGACCCTGACTTTTTCATTTTTACATCCACGATAAGCTCCAATTGTCACTTTTAAGCTTATTGTCTTCTATTTGGTGTTATAATTGCAATAAGTGCAGCAGTAAGAATTAATTAAAAGTAATTTAATTGTAACATCCATCTTCTTTTTAGGTCTTGACCTTGACGGCCCCTCATGAAAGTTAGATTTGAACTGGCTTTAAAGTGCACAGATTTTTTTTTTTTTATACATGAGGTGAGGAGTAAGTACAAGGTTTCTAAATGAACATTAACAATAAATCATAGCAAGAGAATCTAATGACACGACTAAAATCCTTATAAAGGAGTCTTAATCTCCACCGAGATACAAATTATCAGTTGTCAAGTGAAATTACGCCAAAAATAAAGAGATACCTTTTTTGTGTATAATTGCATAAACAAAAATTCTCAGGTGGAGAAAACCACCTGCTCATTACTTGTGTTGTTTATCTTTTTTGGTTTATCTGATTAATCCACAAAGAGCCTGCCAGATAATTTCTTATTGTAGACCTCTTTGCAATTTTACAGCTTTCCTGCACGGTGTATGAAATAATAATCATTAGAGGCGAATATTGGAGTATTTTTGTTCTATGTATATTATGGCCATTTAAGTTTTAGTGAACTGTTTCCCTGCACTGTACTCCAAATCTATTTATCTATTTCTTGCCTTAAAATAACTCTTAAGGGCACATTAGACCTTCTTTAATCCAATTCTTGACTCACTCACTCATCTTCAAGACAATAAAAAGTGTTGCTTATTAGATGTTTTGGCTCTTGTTCATGTCCGTTTTGCTTTATCCTTTTCAAGGATACCAATAACTCTGGAGGACACAGTGCATCTTAACTCTCCTCTATGTAATTCATGCTCACTGTTCACTTTGGTGCCTGTCTTTTCCTGATGAAAAGCTCGGGTTGTCCTAGCCTCTTCCCCTGGGGGCAGGCCTGAATGGAGAAGTGAATGGTGGTGCAGGTGAGAGACTGAGAGGAGAAGAAAGGTTAATTGGTTTTGCTGACCATCTGTCTACAAAGGGGGAGGCGGGTAAAGACGAAACACCCCAGGTTGAATAGTAAGGACTAGGATTTACAGCCACTGATTGGCAGTGACCAGTGTGGTCACCTGTCCTATTAATAGAGCAAGTTCATCTCAGATTAATCCATTCCTCCCTTGTATTTCCTTCTTCCCTTCTTTGTTAGCCCTTCTTTGTTTTTGTCCTGGCTGCGGTTTTCAACCATCTATTTCATTGGCTCTTTGTGTACTTCATACAGGTTGACTGGCTGACAAAGTATCTATCCATCCTGCTCCTCTTCCATTTCTCTCTGTGCCCTATGCTCTCAACAAGGTGAATCAGCCATAGATATCCAGCTGAGAAAAAAGGAGAAGTAGTTGAGCGTTGCATTCAGCTAGTCCAAAGGCATAGCTGGGCTGATTCCCCCAGGGCCCGGCTGTACCTGCGAAAACCCCGGGAATCTCTCTGTCTGCACTGCTGAGCCAAAAATGGGTATTTCTTTCAAAAAGGAAGTATCCACTAACAGAGACAGCAAGAGTGTGAGAGAGGCAGAGAAATGCAGAGAGAAAAACGGAGACAGTTATCATCTACTGTAACACCCCATGACTCTTTTATGTGCAATCTGGGACATGAACAAGTCACCTCAGTTTGATAAACTCAGGTTATTTCTGTCAAGCAACTTGATATAACATACCTTAAGGGCAGCAGAACCAACGTCATAAATAGGATGTGAATTACAGAACACAGTGCTGCAGCTTTTAGCTAATGAATTATGGTTGGGAATGAAAACCTGTTTGTTGCTGTCCTGATGAAACTGGATTGCCTAGTTGCTTATAGCTGCTTGCCATGACCTTGATGGTTTAAGGTTGTCAGGTAGTGTCTGTTGGTCTCAGGTGCACCTGAGAGTGTGAAGGACGTGTGTGAAAAGAACAACAAAGCAAGTTCGGCAGACAGGCTGTCAACAGCAGATAGAACCTACAGGCTCACTGTTTGTCAAAAACAGCAACCTTTGACCCTTGGCTTTCTGCTGTGTCTTTTGATGCTTTCCCCGTCCCTTTTAAGGTCAGTGTAATGTGGAATAACATTTTAGGGCCATAACTTCTGTCCTAAAACAGATGGTAGGTGCATTAAATGGGCTTTGAAACACAGGTTAGATAGCTAGGAATTTACACTTTTTTCACTTGTATATGCCTACTGCCCTCTGCAACCCATCATAATGTTATATTAATTAATTAATATTATTATATAGCCAGTTTCAACATCTTTTATGATTTTGAATGTAAAAGATGTTGATGTTCACAGACACATCAGACTTCCCCTCTACAATTGTTCAAGATTAAAAACAGAAATGGAAGAGAAATACTAAAGGAAAAACACTTCTTCATGGGAGCCCACACAATTTATAAAAGACTTAAAAAAAAATACCACAGGAACCTAAGCTGTTAAATTATCACCTAAAAGCTTCATTTCATGCACTTGTGTACCAGTCAAGATAAGTCAGTCTTCATGACAAGCCTGCTCAGCTGTCTGGCAAAAATGAATATGCATTAAGATGCTTTATCTACAAGGCTCCCAACATACAACATCATTTTAAAAAGCTGAGACATGGACCTGACTGAGTGTGACTCATCCTGCAATTTATTTCAAAAAATGTTCAACTCACCTTGAGAGTTATGCCCTAATTTCAGAAATTACTAATTTAATAAACACTATGTTAAACTTTACCAGTTGTTTTATTATCCTAGAGATAAAAATTCACAATTCCTACTGTTGTCATGTAATCCAGATTCTATTGTCATAAAATTTAATCAGCCCATAACTTTGCCTTTTTTTTCAGTCACACCATTCTCGCCCGCCTTTTTTTTCCAGCAGCAGCGGCCAGCTGCTTTAAGTGACAAAGCTCTAATAAACCCACTGTATGCTACCTGCACAACACCAAACAAAAGGCGAAGTTAGCGACTGGCTGGTGAACGCAGTGGAGCATTTAGCAGCTAAAGAGCCAGATATTTTTCTGGCAAGTTGGAAGAGCCTAAAATAGAGCTAAAAGGAGGACTTACTGTAGATTCCTCAGACGGCAAACAGAAAAATTGCTAATGTTGCTTTTCTGTCTGCTGGTTGTGTAAATTGGCAATGGTTTGCTAAGACATTTGCCATCAGAACTTTGTAGGGTGATAATGTGTGAATGTAGCTTGTTCCAAGTGGCTAAAAAAGTCAATTATTGTTGCTTCAAGAAACTTTTTTTTATAGCCTGAGTAACAGAAAAGGTGATGTAGGAAAAAGAGGCTTATGTGCTAAGCTCAAAAAATGTTATTACACTTTCATGTAACACTGCACTGTACCACCCTCTGCACTGTGGCCCTCAAAAGGCGTTTTGGTGAGGTGCCAGCGAGCAATGCTATAATTCCAGCTGTACAAAAGTGTCTAAACTGTAAATTGTTATCTAATAATTTGTTTTAGGATGAATTCCATTATTCTTTTGAGCCTGTACTCTCTTGCTGCAACAACCATGGTCATTGTTGAACAATAAACCCACTAATAGGGAATCTGTGATCTTTAAAATAATATATAGTTATTACAGAAAACAATTACGATCTTTTTGCAAAATAGATGTAAAAATTGATTTTACACAAATCTTTCTTACTTTAAAACCTTATGCTAATTTTGGAGACTGAATTTCTACTTACTCTGTTGCGAGAAATCTTGTTATCAGATATTGTGTTGTAGACAGCTAATAAATGCTCTAGTATAAACACTTTATCTACATTGTTTGTGAGAATACTAATCAATAATGCATTTAAGACACTTTAGAAAAAGCCACAGAGAGGATTCTGCTGTTGCAAACTGTAAAGGGTGACATAAAATTTTGATATCTCCCATTTTCTGAATTACAGAGTGCTGATGGACAAACATTCTGTAAAAAACTGCACCACTTAATTTTCTACAAATGACAGACTGGGAATACGTTTAGCAGGTACATTTTGGCACATTTAACACTGTTTGGATGGAATTTGGTTATTCTGATCCCTGAATGTGTAAAAACTTTAGAAGTGTTAATTTGCCTCTGAGCACGGTCTCCATTCAGGTACGTGGACTTGTTGAAATATTAAGAATATTAAAGAGACTATAATGAAGAGTAGGCTCCATATGACTACAAAGATATGTTTTTTTCCTTGGCATTTTTTAAAATAAACATTTAAACAAGCGTTGGCTGTTTTCTGTGCACCACTGTGGTGAATAACACATAATGTAGCTAAAGTAGGTTAATGAGTTCAAAGTCAGACTTGAGATAAATGATAGCCAAATGTAAATCTATATTTTGTGCATTATTTTAGTCTACATGCTTACACAGAATGCCTTAAAAAGGCAAAAAATAATTTTGTCAGGTTTTCTACAGTCAACTGAGCAGACTTCGAAAAAAGTCTAAGGTTTACATGAAAAATATGTATGAATACTGTCCACCAGAACATTGCCTAAAACAGAATACACAGAGGACAACCTGGTTGAAAAGCTCTTTATTATGAGCTGCATTTAAGTATAAAATTGTCACATTTCGAAGTAGCTGCTGTGAAGGTCAAAGGCTGAATGCAGTGTATTTAGTCTACAACAGCCTGAAGGCAAACAAAAACAAGATGATGATAAATGGAGAAAACTGTCTGACAAATGTCTTTTCATTTAAAGAGCATCAGGAACACTTTTTAGCACTTGCGTGGTAATTAGTAAGTGACAAAGGAGACAGAGAAACGACGAGAGAGAGAGAGTAGAGATAGTAAAAAAAAAAGAATCAACAGAATAATCTGCACATAATACAACAGCGATTTACTACTCAAATTTGGAGTAGTTTTTTAAAGAATGATGCTTTGATTTCAGGTAGTAGTAGACAAAAAGCAGCTTCTCATTGTAGCCAATGAATGTCAATTTGCCAGCTGAAATGACAAAATGAAAGCTGCTTTTAGGTATTATCAGCGGTAACTAGCTACCTAATAAATCTTAGGTGAATTCTGTGAATTACTGTTTACATCAACTCTGAGTGTGTTGAAAACTCCATCTTCAGTTGACATTTTAAAGGTTGCCTTTCAAGTTTTAGACCTCTGGTAGAACTATGGAATTCAGTGGATAGGTGGATCCCTGTTTCAAGTATTTTGAGGATCCAGTCCTACCAATGGCGTCACAGTATCACACTGATCAACAGGTGCCGGTAACACGCCAAGATACTGTATGCGGCAATGCACCAGCAAAGGTAGGGAAGAAGAAGACTTCAGCTCAGTGAATACAGATGTAAACAGTGCTGGATTTAAAATACTTTTAAAAATTGACATAGCAAATGTATTATGAGGATGAAAAGCATTCATCACATTTGTTAGTCAAGGATCCACTCAATAGGTTTGGTGATTAACACGTAATGTAAACATAACTTTTGCTTTTTTTTACAAGAAAACCCCAAAGTGCCCCTTTAATGTCTCCAGCTGGCAATCAGGACACTGCAAAAAAGTCTTAAGTATTCATTTGATGGCAATAACCATGATATCATGCTAACTCACAGCCATGTAATGATACAGAAAAGACTAGAGGCTAAAAGTTACAAACCCCTAGTTAAACACAACCATTCTGCTTCTCCAGGGAGAAGAACTGGAAATACAGGAGCATCCGTTTTCTTGTAGTGCAGGGTAGAGCTAGTACAATATACTGTTATAAGGAAACATACATATGAAACACAGATGAGATATTTATAGTAAAACTACACCAAACATTACTCAGACAAGCGAGGCAAAAGTTACTTTAGATTTATGCTGGATTGTAAGTCATATCAAACAATATCTTGCACTTCCACATGAGAAAAGTCTCTGAGGATGATGAACGATCCAATCTGTTAGCAGCTCACATTATATTAGAGCAGACAAATCCACTGTTAAATCCATTCTTTACATTAACTCTTTACTTTTGTATTTTTGGTTCTGGAAAGGCAAAAAAGAAGAGAAAAAAACCAATGCACAACACGTTTGCATGTGGAGATGTAAAGAGAGAAACACGCATGATACATCTAGTGTCCTGTCAGCACTGGAGCGAGCGTGAATCGATACAATGCACTATTAGTGTGCATGCCATTCCTGGTATATATATGAAGAAACATACTGACAAATATTGGATCCAAACTGAATCGATGTCAGGTCAAGCCTGATGAAGGTCGAGCTGGAATGAGATCTTTCCGGGGGGTTGCAATAAATCGTGGACAGACAGGAAATAATTTGTAGGAAATGTAGGAGAAATCACTCGATGTTACACTGTAGTGGTCCTGTTACGGTGATAAATGGAAACTGTTACTGCCTTCAGTCCTGAATTTGAAGTTTATAGTTTATTTTTTCAACTTATATACTCTATAACATAGTGTAAATAAACTACAATTAATTGATTTCAAACTGAGATGGCTGTGTAACATTTCACCGGTCATTTTCCCTGGAAGGGAAACATTTAACAGAGAATCAGGTAGACTCTCCATTACAATTATTCTAAGCTCAGCAGGGCTATTGATTGTCAAGGATAGTAAATATGTGGACCTGCTGCATCCTCTGAACTTTCAGTTTATAACTATGGGGATGTCTGCTGTGAGAATAACTGGATAACTGAACATGCATATTCAGAGCAAAAACTCTGCCTCTACCAAATTCTAATAGGAGGCTACAGTAAAGTTAAAAGTACATCGATATGACAGTTTATGAGCAACATTACTCCGTATAATTTTTTGGCAACCATATACATTATGAGAGCATCATGAAGATCATACGCATTTGCTACAGAAAGAGTTGCCGTGGTTAATATGATTTTTTCAAATCCCTGTTATCTCAAGATCACAAATCAATTATCTTTGTTTCTGTAGATATTGGATTTTTTCAGATGATCCCAGTTTAATTATCTTGTAATGATAACAACAAAGGCATTCTCAGGACCACAACATAATTAAATCATAGTATGACCAAATGAAAAACTGATGTGATGAGACTTGATCTCTCTTTGGTTTAGGTCAGTCTACATATTGTTACATGATGTCCACTATGTGAAATGTATAGTGGACATCATATAAATATATTTCCAACAAATAGAAGAAAAAAAAAAACAGGACAGAAAAAAATACCATACCTAGAATATAGTTTGGTACCTTGAAATAATAGATTAATGTAGCCATAGTTATATTAATAGTAGGCAGATGATGGCACCTATAACTCTCAATCACAGGTCCTCTTATATTCAAGTTGGACCTTTAATTGCAATCATTGTACCATGTATCAGGAATGCAATCAAGTAATCAACCTAATAATTAACTCTAAATGAAAAAAATTAAAACTATATTGAAAATCCAGTTGCAAGGGAAGAAAGGGTGTGATGAGAAAGGCAGACATGACTAGAGTCAGTTTAGAAAGATAGAAAAGATATAGAAATAGAAAGAAATAAGGACTTAAAGAGGTCTATTTCACCTTTTTCATTTCCAGTCCCAGAAAAATGCTGAAAACTCAGATCTAAAATATAGTCAACCGAGAGATCTTTTCAGTGTGTCCAGTACTTTGGTTTATGACCAGTTACCTGCATCATCAGTCTCAGCTGCACTTTGTGATTAGAGCTAATCAGCAATTGTTAGCATGCTAATTCACTAAACTAAGACGGTGAAGATGGTAAATATTATGCCTGCTTTAGCATCAGCATGTTAGCCTTGTTTTGTGTTTTGTATGAATGTTGGCGTGCCCTGGTCTGGATTAAGGTCAAAGCAACACTGTGTCTAGATATAGCGGCAAATTGTTCACTGACAAGATATGTCATTTGTTTTTCCTATAATATCAGCTCTATAATATGAGACAGGGTTGAAGACTTTCCTGTGAGATCATAGTCAATATGGAATAAGATGAACATTTATGTGAAAATTTTTTACATTTTTACTTTAAACAAAGTAAAGAGTTTCAATAAATTTCCCTTCTTTACTTTGACTTGTTTTATCGTTAATCAGATTTCAGTTTAAAATAAAACCGTCTCTGTTCTAGGAGATCCTTATTAAAGAAATAGCACTGACTTCAACTGAGTCAGCTGTTGTTTCTCAGCTATACTTGATACTTGCCAAAGTTGTCTTTGGAAGTAAAATAAACTATGCATGCACATTCCCAACATAATGTCTATGACATAATTCTATTAAAACACACACTTTTTCCTCATGACCACTGGCGAGATATCTTCTTATATCTCACAACCATTTTTCCCCCCAATCAGATGAATAAGAAACTCTTGGCAGCATGATTAAAATTTAATAATCTCAACTAAATAGCAGATGGAGTAGTGAGCATTTGATTTAAATGCCACATTGCCACATCCAGCACTGGTCAGTGACTCTGGGGATTTAAACACTCCTTATCAAATATAAATAATAGTATGCTGCCATTAAGCCACATGTATGATTTAGATGGATGTGCCTATTAAACAGTAGCTTAATGAAATGTCTTTTTCTATTCTCCAGAAGGTTCAGCAATAAAATAAAATGAAGATCCATTTCTTTTCGTTTATTACGATAAATTATTCATTCAGTATCTCCCTCTTTCTTCTTCAAGAATCAAATGAGTTTTTAGATCTTTAAGACAATGAGGAGTCTGTGTTAAGTCTGGGTCAGATTCACCCCAGGGAGCATCCAGACTGAAGAGTGTTTATTGTGTTTATCATTCAGACTATTTTTGACTTGTTTACATCAGGCTTGCCGTTGCTGGCTCATTAGTGTTGCCGCAGCTGTCTATAGCTCTGTTGAGAAAAATTTCATCCTACTGTCAGTATAACCATCTGTTTCCCTAATTCTGCCATTAAATATGGTTTTGTCCATATGTGTTTTAATATTAGTGTTCACTCGGCTGCAGCCTTGTTTGGACTTCTAGAGAGATTATGCAGTGAAATTCAAAGACAGATGATTACTAATCTTCTACCTTAAATAACAATTGGATCAGTATCTTTCAAAATGACCCCATATGACTGTTCAAAAACAACTCTGATCTGCCTCCTCTATGGATAAAGTTTGGTGAAGTTGGTTAAGGATTAAAGTTAGGGAAAGATCACCTTCATGGTTAAAAAAGAAAGCCAAGGTTGACTTTTGGTAAGACTGGACGCAATACACAGTCACGCAGTCTTATTTTCGTTAAAACTTTGCCAAAAAGTTTAGAAATACATTAGAAATATAAATCATTGTAGTTGTGTAAACCTTTTCGCTGAGATGGTTAAAGGTGGTGAGAAATATGTTTTAACTCTCACCCTGAGGTCTTACGGTGGTGTGTCTAAATTCAAACATGGAAGGACTTTGACACTGTGATAGACCACCTTGTAGTCAATCACAAAAGCATGCAGATCATCCATCTGTAACCAGTGAGTCCACATTTCTTTAAATTGATTATTGGCTTTAAGAAGAAAGACATTAGTAACATTTGTTGTTTGCTGTTAAAAAAAAAGAACAAAAAACATTTGATTTTGAAAAACTGAATTGAACTAAATAATTAAGCTCCACCTATGCCTACGCATAATTACTGAATCTGCCGCTATTAATAACCACAGTCTGTTATCAAAGTCATATGTATGCACAACCATCATCCCTAATATTTTGCAGTGGTATAAAAACTATACTACGCCTGCCTTAGCTTGCAAGGGAGGAAAGCAAGAGCTTACAAACCAGTTGAACCTAATTTAGGTCATCTTAAGAGAGTGAAAAGAACAACTAATTCTGTCACTTTTCTGGTCTCGTCATTGCTACACATGCTCTTGCTCTATAGAAACGAGTGTAAATGCATGACCTCCTCTCTGACAGTAAGTTTAACTTCACAAGCATTAGCTAGCAGTGACCCAAAGCAAACTAATGTAGTCACGTAAAACAAAACATGAAAGAGGTCTATAACTTCACCAAGTGCTACGATGCAGGGTGTCATGGATGTGGAAATGTATCAGACTAATCCTCGACCAGAGCATCTCTTTTAGAAGATCTCCACTGAAAGGAACTAGACTTAATCCATATGTGGCATCATACTTATTTCTCAATTCCAAGGCTTTCAAAATTGTACAAATATTTAATCACAAATTATTCTCCCTCTCTAGTAGACCAGGTCCATGTTAAAGGACCGGCAGGCGAACAGTGGAAACCTGATAGTCTTCACTTTCTGGTCCATCTGCTGCACAACAGGACTTCTGTTGTGCAATAGCACAGATACAGCCATATACAGTGCACACACACACACACACACACACACACACACACACACACAAGCACACACACACAGGGTCACATTACAGAGTAAAGGTCTCTTTGTGGTAGCAGGAGTACTCTAGCTAGCATTTCCAGGTTCATCAAAACCACAATGAGGATTTATTCAGGGTTCTATGGGGATAAGTTTACATGTGCAAAACATAACTCCAAAACTCCAAAAGCCCAATCTTAAATGGTACACTAGCACACATGTAAATACACTCATCTCTTTTTCTGGCCAAGAGGACAGCATAAAAAGATTAGGACAATAAGTACAAAACAGAATGCAGTCATATACGACACAGAAGACCACAAAGATTATATCTGTCTTAGCTTTTTACATGAGAGAACCATCCTCTCAGCAGTGTGAAGCACTTCTTCATCATGTCCTGGTTTAACTGGAGAAAACGATATAGAAGAAAAAGAGCACTTTGCTCCTCAAGACCACAGTGGTTAACTATGCCGGTCAGGAACATAAGACTAAGGGAAAGTTGAGAGCTTGATGTCAGACTAACATGGAAGCAGAGAAACGTATTCCATCCGATGAAAGGGAATGCTTTAATACCTGATGGTGCAAACTCTCTGTAATTGACCCCTTATGGCAGCCCTCTATAAAAAGATGATCTCCAGTGAATTGTAAGCACTAACTTTTCTGGAAGGATGTGTGGAATGGCTGAAATCCTCTTGAGGGGAATGTGTGTGCGTGTGTGTGTGTGTGTGTGTGTGTGTGTGTGTGTGTGTGTGTGTGTGTGTGTGTGTGTGTGTGTGTGTGTGTGTGAGCTTTGACTTCCATGTTTGGGAAAAATAAAAAAAATGCGTAAATAAAAAGCAGCCCCGGCAATTTCTAGATCTTTCATAATACAATTACTGGACGTTCACATTCTCAGCACCTTCTTACTTGCATGTGGTCTCTGCATTATTGCAAGGTTATGGTCACTGTTTTGGCTTATGTCAAGCAATGTATGGTGAAATCCTTTTAACGTTTATATTGGCTGCTGAAAACGTGATTGGTGGATATATATATTTCCAGTGACTTATAACTATATCAGAGGTTAACCACTGGCTTCGTGATATATTTATTTATAATACTGATGCAGTCCACACTGTGTCTTCAGCTTCTCTTTTCCAGGCTTTAACATCTGATCTGGTGAGCCATGAAAATATGCTCATGAATTACGTCACACACACACACACAGACAAGATATGTAAATTTGCAACTTGACACGTCTTGAAAACAGCAACATACTCTACAAAAGAAACTACAGAAAAGAAATCACTGAAATCACAGTCATTTTATGTTTTTTCATGGCAAGGTTGTAGTCTCAATATCCTTATTGACTCTGATATTGAAATTGAGCGCTCATGGATTTATGAAGCTGCAGATGCAAATGTCAACTCGATCCCTCCTTGTTACCACTACACCCTGAGTTGAAAACGAGGTGAGAGGTATCTCAGCAGGTTATCAGAACATGGCGGAAAGGATGAAAATAGGACAACTGTAAATTAGTTGCATCATTAAATCAAGATGGAGAAAAAACAATAACTTCACATAATTTCAGCCTTGCCAAGCAACATGTTTGTTCTTAATCAGTGAAGGTCTCTGTTGATTTGCAATTGTCTGGGGAACTCTTTGTTGGTTATGTGCTATTATTTATTTGGCATTCAATAAGGCAATGAAGCAATAAACTGGCTTTGTGTTAATCCTAGATTAATTCTCATGAATATTAGATCAAGGAGGGTGATTTTATACTGGGGAGGTGTAAACACTAACTTGAGATTCATCAATTATTATATAAAGCTCTATGAGAGGAGTCTGTGCAGCTCAATTTCTCTGTGGGTGTTGCATGGATGCTCAGGATGCCAATATTAGAGTTGCACTTGCCCATCATACAGCTTAAGTTTTGTTTGTTTTAAATTTCACTTGGTAGACAAAAGCTTAATAACGAACATGATTGACTGTGACAGTCAAAGAATCAGATAGAAATCACAGGGGACAAAGGAAAAGACAGTAAAGGGGGAAGAAAGAGGAGGAGGACAGAGAGGGAGAAAATAGACCGCAAACCACGCTTTCTCCGACACTGTTTGATGATTTATCCCATTCCCTCCACTCTCCCAATCAAACACATCACACTCACAGCCTCCTGCACGAGATCATCATCACATAATTGGTTTGAATCAAGAGGAAGAGCCTGCTGCCTAGCGGGGGCTGGGATCAATCATGGGACTCAATGACAAAACACTGAAATAATGCATCCCAAATTGCATTTCTCAAACAGGAGGGGGGCCTGAGGAGCCGACCCCCACGAGTCTGGGACAGTGAAAGGTATTTCCTCTGTCACACGCCTTAATTGGTTTATGTGTGGTTTACTGAAGTGGATATTTATTTCATTCCCAGATGCACTATAATTCTAAATAAAAGCTTAAGTAAAGTGTGTTACGGTACATGAAGCATTTCTCTCATAATACACAGGATGTGGTGTTACAGGATGTAATAAAAGCAGAAAGCGCAAGTCAGATTTCACGCAGAAAATGTACTGCCAGTGCTACTGCTGTTGTTGTGCTAACCATAACAGCCCTCCACCATACTAACACTTGTTCTGCTTTTGTTCCCAGCTGGCCACTGTCAACATAAAGCTAAAGGAGCATAAAAAAAAAAAACACCAATCAATACCAATAGTGATTAAAGGACAGAAAATGTTGTTTGGCGCACACAGAAAAACTTGGCTGACCAGCACTGCAACTACTGCAGGCAGCAGTCCATGCCAAAGAAGGGCAGTCTTAAGAAACAGGGGAAAAAATACTGAGAGGTTAAACAAAAACTTATAGCTGAAACTGAATGTCAACAAATGTAAAGTCTGCCACCTGCACTACTAGAACAGATCTGACCCGTGCCCGGCATTTTTGTTTTTTTTTTTAACCTTTTTTAACCCCAACTCAACTGGGATCTACCATCTGCTCAGGTAAGCACCAGCTGAGCTAAACAGGTACAAGCATTCAAAGAATACATAATAACAAAACAAATTAGCTGTTTAGGATACCTACTTATTGCTGCCTTAAAAAAAAGCTGTGAGCAAACACAAGCACACATGAATTTTCTCTAATTTTAATAGAAAGTCATCTACTGCAGAAGAGTTTCACCCTTTCTTCTACAACTCAGATTCACAGTCCCTCATTGCTTAACGACCCTAATGATGCGCATCTGTTCAATGGATGAGAAGATGATCTGGACCAACATCACTGGGAATAAAAACAACCATACATGCAAGTGTGAATGTCATGGAACACATTAAAGCAAACACCTTCAACAAGTTATTGTCCTCAAGTTAGTTTGTGCAAACCGTTGTGATAAGTTTTACCCAGAACTTTTTTCCATAGTGACATATTGATGGTGACCTTTGAAAAGCACACACTACTGCAACAAAACGCTCATGGAAAACAGCGGGGAAAGAACAAGAAACCTTCCACGACGGCTAGTTGTGACATAAAGGGACATGCATTTTTTTAAATGGGTCAAAAAATCAACTTTTGGTCTTAGATCACCAAACCACACACACACAAAAAAAATCCCTGTGAAGCATCCAGGTGTATAATTTCATCTGTCCTTGTTCTGTCAGTGGTCCCAGCTGAGAGTGCTACTGGTCAACGCGTCCTGTCCTAATTACTTGGACCACAGGCCCAGATGCACTGGGACTCTCCAAGCGCTGGAGTAAAGGTCCCAGGCCACACACACACAAAGACCCAGCAACCTGAGCATAGGTGTGGACAAATCCTGGACTGCGATCGCAGACGCACAAATATGTGTCTGCACATGTGCACCCGCGCGCCCATACACATGACACAGACTCACAGGCAGTCAGGCCCATATGTAGTGGGACTGTGTATCCTTCCAGGTCATTAGCCCCTGACTGTCAGGGTGAGCTGAGGAAGCGGAGGTGACATGTCGTCTCCAGCTCTGCCAGATGTGCTGCTGACGCTGCCGACAGACAGAAACAGTTTTCACATACCAAACTTTGTTCTCTCGGGCAGCTGCTGTAGTGAAATGTTGTTTTGGCAAATGAAAAGATGAATGCAGTAATAATGTATTTTGTTGACTCTTTCTGGTGAACAGCCTGGAGAAAAAAAGGTCCTTGTCACTCCTTGCAAGCATTTGTTACATTAACATTAAATGTAGTGAAGATCATTGATGTACTGAATTGATTCATTAAGTTTCGATAATGTAGATCTGTGCCACTGTTGTTCATTCTCCGTCTACAGCGCTCTGTATTTTGCAGAATCATCAGTGTTAATTTAGCCCTGAAAGCACATAATCAAACACTCTGTCAGTCTTTATGTACGTTTTCACCCTTCTAAGCTTTTGATAGTTTTCAGCAGCTGAACCTTGGAGCCATTTCAGTTCCAGGACAAACAACACTCCAATCCACACTTGTCATCTCCAAACAATTGATAATGAAAAAGGCTGTTAATGAAAAATCAACACCTACGATATAACACTGGATAATTTGTTTTGTTGTGTGGATGTGGCCACATATTGAAAATCAGTCATGCTAAATTGTGGCTGTAAGAACTCTAATAAGTCATCTACATTGCACAATTTCCAGTGTTCACTTTTTCCGTAGATAAATAAATGTGCTACTGCTGTCTAAGTCTCTTTTCAAAAGCAGATCCAGCTGATTTCATTTGCCATGTGCATGCAGCTCATTCCACCCCCACTCAGCACCAACGTGCGACATTTCCAAGTCAGAATTGAATGCTTACCACATTAGTGCTTGTGATGCTTTCAATAAGACATTTTGTGTTCATAGATGTAATGGACTGATGTTAGAGAAGTGTGTGATAGGAAACAAAAGGTGTAAGACTCTCGAGGCCAAAAAGAGGAGGCACGGTGTCTCAGATTTTTACCTGCATCATATTTTCACGGCAGAGTGTGAGTGTGAAAAGACTGGATTCGAAGATTTTTAAAACAGACACAACAATGCTACCTGCTTTGCCTCAGAGCAAACCTTACCAGCTGTCAAATGTGAAATCCGCCCCATACAGCATCATTTCACATAGAGTGCGTCAAACGATGCAACGCTCCCTGACGCTGCTGATATGCGTTGCACTTTACACCTACACCTACAGATACACACATGCTTGTACACATCAAAAGATAAACAATTTATATTAATTCTAAACCGATACCGGGAAAGAGCCCAAAAGAGAAAGAACAACTGCTCCCGACTAAGTGGTAAAAAAATTACGCATGTAAACACCTGTTATAGTAGTGTGTATTTATTAATTTATAAATGTAAATATTTTGCACGTTATTTACTGGGAATGCTCGCTCAACTTTTAGCACATTTCACCCTGTGCACCGGTAACTTCCTAGTCTGATGTCCTGTGAAGGGTATTTGGACTTTGGCCATTCAGAATGTCTGCTATCACAGCTAAAAGATGAGGGCTTTGTTTCCAAGTACTGAGAAGCAAGAGGGAAAATCTTGTCTTCTTTCCTCAAATCTGACCAGAGGATACTCCAGTTATCGAGAACACGGCAGGGAGTCACGCTGCCAGGCCTACTGGATAGGTCTCAACAGCTTAAGCACACAGTTCATGTAGCATTTGGTGAAGGACAAGTTTTGTATTTAATAAAATCACAGTAAAGTTAGTCAAACCTGCAACATTTTTGACACCAAACCAATACTGCAGCACAGAAAAAGGTAGAGGTAGAGGTGCCCAAAAAGTTGGCATGGTCCTGGTGCAGGACAGGGAAGGAAATGAGAGGAGGCTGCATGGGGAAAACAAAGCTACTGGTGGAGGAAATTTGGCAAAGTTGTACAGTGGGCTTCATGCTGCTGCCTCTGCTCTGGGGCTAAGCTGGCTGGTGTGAAAGGAAGGACAGCCAAATCCCATAACCCAGAACAAACATGTCCAACTAACTGAACCACACTGCAAAAAGTGTCCACGTCAGCTACTGATTTTATCTTGAATTCATGCTAATAGCTGATTGAACGTTATAATTTTACTTTATGAACAGAACACTTTAATAACTGCCTCACAACTTTAAAGTTCAGTCATTTTTTTCCCCCTCTAAAGCATTAGGAATTGTTTATTTTTATTAAAAATACAATGCCAAGCTGAAACTCAACTAAAATACTTTCGAATAATTAGTTGAATTCTCCTAAACTGTCTTATGGTGAGTTATTTTCTCAGCTAAGAGGTGTTAAAAAATTTAGATGTGTGTTTTAAAATTATGGTCTAACTCCACAGACGGGATCACTGACTGACGAGGAGAAGCTGCTTTCACATAATTTGATCACATCCAGCCTTTACGTTGTGTTTAGTTCTGCTGCTATTTTAAGAGGTTGTATTTACAACGTGATTTCACCTCTTAAGGGTTTCACATTACAGTACTATGTGGTAAATTTTTATAGATAGCCCCCTGTATGAACTGAACAGATGGGACAGTTGACTGGCAGAGTAGAAGTTACTGTCAAATTCATGGATTGCCTTTAACTTTTATAACACCTTCAGGTTTGCGCCATTTGAGGCACATCGGTGGCTGATGAGCAACACATTTGCCATTTCATATGTGATAAATTCATTTAAAGTGAACAGATGCAAAAGTTTCATTTATAATTCCCTTCTGCTTTGACTCAGAGTGTCCCTAGTTGTACTTCTTTTGCAAAGTTTTACTCAGTTAGCTAAACATCAGTTCACAGAACAGCCAACAGGTAATTTTAGACACATTAAAAGTGCAAGTTTCACAGCCAGTGTCAAGTTTCATGTTTCCTTCGTAGCTGTGAACAACGCCACTTGTTAAATTGTGTTGATGTTCCCTCCATCCCAAGGCCACAATTAGAAACCCCCCCCCCAAAAAAAGGCAGAATGATAGAAGCACGAGATTGAGGGTGTAAAGGAGCAACACCTTCAAAAATTTGTGGTGTAACACACCCTGCATTCTAAAACAGAACACATTTTGAAACCATGCACACACACACGCACACTAGACAGAGAGACAACAATCTGTTTTCACAGTAGTCACAGGCACAAGCCAATATGGTCTGCAGAGACCCTCCTAAGAAACAGAGCGTCAAACGCACACACATACACGCAGATGCACAAACAGAGAAACACAGAGAGGCAGAGACTTTATCCCCAACTATGCCTTCCCAGCCTGAAACACACCTGTGCCATTGTATACAAACCATTGGAGTGTGTGTCTTTCTCCCTGGCATTCGTCAGGTCTAATTAAAGAGTGAGCTGCTCACCAGAGGGGTTGATGACACATAGGGGTGTTTAATTAATATTCAAAAGCAGCTACAGGGGGGCGGGACAGGCTCGGGCTGCCGGAGAACCAGGAGAGGGAGCAAAAAAAATGAAGAGAGAAAGAGCAAGAAGGGAAGTGGAAGGAGAATTTTGTTGGCCGTTTGCTGCTCAGCGGGTTGTGCGTTGGGTTTATCAGAGCTTTCGTGCTAAAGAACTGCTGCTGCTGGTCACAAGGTTGATGAGAGTGGCCAGACTAAATCATAGCAGTAAATATGTGGGCCTGAAAAAAAAAAGCTTAATAGAGCTGCAGGTGACTGTGATTCTTTGTGGCTTTGTCAACACAAGTGACCCCTTTCACTTTACATGTAGTCATTATATTCAGTGGTAAAATGAAAATGTTTTTAGAAGGGGAGCATAATGGTGAAACACTGAACAATATCATGTTACTTGGGTAACATGGGGTAACATACTTGGGTTACTTGACATCAGATACAACTTAGAGACCTCAAGAAATCTTATTAAATTTTCCACTTGAACTTTTGTCTTGACATTTTGTTCCATTTAATTTTTTTTTTTTTTGGGAATCTCCATCTTCAGTGAATGCTGTAGATGTGGAAAAAAAAAAAAAGTGAGGAAAAAGGTGAAAGGATGTAGCGAGGAAGTAAAGGGAGCGATGAGGGAAAGAAAAAAGAAGCGGAGAGATTAAATTGAATGAAAAACAAGAAAAAAAGAGAAGGGATGTAACAAAAAGAAAATAAAGAGAAAGTGTGTAAAATAACTCTACACCAGCAGTGCAGTAGAGGAAGCTGTGTGATGTGGTAAATGAATTGTACTGCAGGAAGAGTTTTCATTTGTGTGCACACAAAGCATACAGCGACTGGAAGGGAGCTGGAGCCACTCACTCTGTTTCTGTGTGTTTGTAGACAGGCCTGAATGTGTGTACTTGAGTGTGCGCATATGTGTGCGTGCGCCCGTGGGTGTGTGTGTGTGTGTGTGTGTGTGTGTGTGTGTGTGTGTGTGTGTGTGTGTGTGTGTGTGTGTGTGTGTGTGTGTGTGTGTGTGTGTGTGTGTGTGTGTGCGTGCGTGTGTGTGTGTGTGTGTGTGTGTGTGTGCTGGACTGGTGTACTGCTGTTCTGCAGTTGCATAGAGCTTGGGATGAAGGGGTGACTTAATATTTTAAAGCCAACAACCCTCACCAATCACCAAGAACAAAACAATAGTCATTTCTGCAGTGTTTTCTTAGAGAAGCAGCATGAGCAGTTCCACTTATTGAACGCCTAATTAGTGATTCAGCAAAAAACGCTAACAAAAACATACATTCTAAATAGACTTTACCAAATGCTATAAAATATTAGGTCCTCTGAATTATACTATACATAATACACACTGTAAAGTACATTGCTAGGGAACATTATTCAAGGGAGCAATTATGTTTCCCTCAAAATGTAATAAACCCTAATTTTATGTACAGGGTTTGTAATTGAACTCACACACACACCATTGGCAGTGAGGCTGCACCATGACTGTATAACTGTCATTTCTTTCCAGCACTGAGGGCAATTAACTCTCCTAAAAAAGTTTCACTGAACAGCGTTACTAAAACAGTCATGGTCTCTAGAGGATGTATCCTACTGACCTTGGTGATCCCCTGACTTTGCCTATACTATCGCCCCAAGGTTGAAATTTTGGGCTTTTAGTGAAATGTCTTGACAACTATTGGATGGATTGCCATGAAATTTAATAATGATGTCCAGGGTGCCAACTAGATGAATCCCAATGACTTTGGTTATCCACCAACTTTTTCCTTAGGTCCAACAGCAGCTGCAATATGTCACCAATTTTTGTGAAATATCTCATGGATTGACACAAATTTTGTACAGACATTCATTCATGGTTCCTAGATGATGTAGCCTAATGATGCTTGTGATGCCCTGACTTTCATTGTAGCACCATGATGAGACTGACATTTGCGGTTTTGAGTAAAATATCTCACAAGCTTTCGAAATAATTGCAATTAATTTGATACACATATTCATTTCCCTCTCAGGATGAATTGAAATGCCTGATCCTCTAACCTTTCATCTAGCGCCATCATCAGGTCAAAATTAGAATTTGTCTTGTCTCTATCTGCCCCCAGGCCTTTAACTCTAATCAGTCCAGAATGCAGTACTGTGGATTAAATGCTGAAAGGGTCCTTGATCCATTTTTTTTTTCAATGTTTGCTCCTGTCTGTATCTTTTGTCTCTGTCTCACCAGATAAAATGTAAACAGGTATAGATAACAATTATCTACAAGTCAAGAAATACTGATCATATCTTCAAGCATTTCCCCCACAGTTTTGTTGAGACAAAGCTTCATTGGTTATTAGTGACAAAAAATAATGTTTATCTCTCTTTCGGGTCCAGAACGGAGTCATTAAATGTTTGTTGTTTTTCCAGAGGGAGAGCTTTTACGAAAAAGAACAACATCAATGATATTTTTGGTCATCGGTGCAAATTAAAACTCATTCAGTTATGTTTATGATGCCCATATTGTACAAACAATATGCAACCTACACACACTACACATATAGACGTGGACTATGCACCGCATATACACACAAACGCTTCAAAGTTTCTCTTGTGACAACTGTCTTGCACACGCACACACAAACACACACTTGGCAGCTCTGCCAGGAGGCTTCGAGTCGCTCCATCCTCCTGTATAGCTTTATTTGTTTTGTCATGAAAGCAAATTTTTGAAAATTGACACTTGCCGTAACGAGCATCTGTTTCCGCCATCTGTGGGCTATGCAAATTACGCCAATGAATATTCAGACCGGACTCGGTTTAGACATTAGAGATTTAGAGGCACAAGTCCTCAGGCTTGCTTACAGTTGGTGGAGAGAATCATGTGGACCAGTGGGACGAGGGAAAAAAAGGAAGTAAATCTTCGTACCCCTGCTCTCAATCTCCCCGTCCTTTCTTTTCCAGTTTAAGCAGGCATATGCTAAATGAAAGCTCTACTAATTTGGAACAATTTATGAGCTGACAGACATGTCTGCTTTATTCATCCACTCACATGGACGTTTGATCTACCTGTCCTGCGTGCAGAAATTTGCTTTTGTGTTTCCTCCCACTGCTGTTCCTCTTCTTCTCCCCACCATCTCCTATTTATCTCTTTACTCTCTGACTGTCCTCTCCTTGTCTCCTTCATTGACTTTCCACCTTCACTTTCTCTCGGTTGCCTCCTGTCTTTATTTTTCTCCTTTCCCTCTGCACTGTTTCACTTGTTTTTTTTATCACTTCTTTGTTTCTACTGTTTTTATCACCTCTAATTCTCTCTTTCCATCTATTTTCCTCTTACCCTGCCACTTCATTTCCATTTTTCCACCTCTCTACACTTTCTCCCTACAGCAAGGGCATTCCATGAATAATTCAAAAAGCTTTGCAGGATGATAATGGGAAATTAGAGGTGAGACTGTGCGTAGCTTGTGTGTGTGTGTGTGTGTGTGTGTGTGTGTGTGTGTGTGTGTGTGTGTGTGTGTGTGTAAGATTAGTTGATTCATTCCAGCCAGGAGCCAACTGTAAGGGGCTCTTTATTCTTATAAATTATGTCAATAAAGTGACACTTCTGTTTAAAGTTGCGGAATGAAGACGAGTGACAGCTGATTTAGTCGTCTCAGGATGATGGCTTGATGATTACTGTTCAGTTGTTATGTCAGTGGTATCGCCGACTGCCATTAGGGCTATCACTCAAAGCTGATTTCTGGGCAAATTTAGCAAGAAAAGAGAAAACGCCTTTGCTGTGTTGTGGTGGCAGTTTCACCTGAGCGGATACCGTGACGGATTATTAGTTCTTGTCATGCTATGGATTAACAGACATACCATGACCTTTATATTTATGATATATGTACCATAAACATAACGTCTCGAACACGTTCACATGTCATACCGTGCTTCCATAATTATGATGCCATATTTCCCTAAAGATGCTTTCCTAATTTCTACCTTTCGGTGATTCTAGACACTCCTCTTGCTCTTCTTTGTGAACCCTCTTCACTCCAAACACACACATACACCAAGGGAGATGTCACTCGTCAGATTACTAATCTAGGAGCCATAAACTGAAGGTGAAAAAAAAATAAAATAGGAATTTCCAATTTAAATTAACTTCAGTTTCAACTCATAAATGCTTCAAAATCCCTCATGTATAAAAAACTCCACTTGTAGATGAGAATACTTTTTTTTAACAGGTTACACCAACCTTGACCTTTGGCTGGTTCAGAAGCTTCTTCTATCGTTTACCCTGCAGCATTTCATCTTTTAAAAAAAATCAGTCCTGTAGGAAATTCACTGTCAAACTCTGGGACTTCTATAACTCCAGTAAATACATTTATGAATTTCTGTAACTGAGTTTCAGTTTAACTTTATCAGATTTACTGTATATACTGTTTGTCAATCTTCTTTTACCCATTGTTGTTGATGACCAAAGGTTGTCTGTCTTCTGTCTGCACATGAATACACACACTCCTACTCACATCAATGGAGACTTTGTCTTTATTGTTGTTTGGTAGTCCACCCAGTAACCTGGAACATGTAGTGAATTTAAGCAGTGAGTCTGAAACATTTTGTGTAATTGCGCATACAAGTCCTATCAGCCTCCAACCCTGCCCCAAAACTGACAAGGGGAATCTATTTGTGTTAGATTCTCAATTAAAGATAAATCTCTTTTAATGGCTGCTGAAGTGCTGCTGTAGAAATATATTGTTTAATTGTGCATACAGGTCCTGTCTACCCTGCTACCCTGCTCCGGCATTATCCTTGTCCCCAGAGGTGACAGCAGAAAGTATCTCTATCTGTTTTTACTCTCTGAATGGAAGATAAGTTTCCTCTATTGGATGCTTTTGAGTGCCGCTGCTGCAGGCGGGCTCATTCACGCGCCTTTAGGGCTTCATTTAACTAACTTATAGTCTAAGCCGTGCAAATCCATCCAGCTGGAGGTGAACGGCAGTGCAAGCAGCTGTCAGCTGCGAACTGGCCCCTGTCCTGGTGAATCCCAGAGCATCAGCGCTGACAGAGGCGGACTGTCACAGAGAAACTGACCAGGGGGGCCTTTTTTACAATGAAAGGCATCTTTTTCTCTCTTCTTTCCTTGTGTGGCTAAAGTCAGAGGAGAGGTGAGGTGAAGCGAGGAAGAGGACAGGACCAGTACTCTTGAGAGAAATGTGAAATGTTCTCAAACAAAATACCCAAAGAATGTGACCAGGTGAATCAGGTGATTTGCACTTGGCTGACCTTCACATCTAATGATTTAATGACTGCAAAAAAAAAAATCTGTGAATATAATCTTAGAAATTACATTGTAACCAAAATACGTAAAGGTCTATATCACAAACCAGTTGTACAGTATAATCTTGACACTAAACAACCGTTTGACTGTATCTAACTTCAGTTAATTTTATATTGACTGAATGTGCTTCATGAAGCACAAAGGTGCAAGGTTACTTCATTAATTACATGAGATCCCAGCATAACCATGAGCTAAACAGCTTAAGACACACATCATGTACCTGCGATGTCCTTGGCCTTGAACCCTTGCTGCACGTGCCACCTTTCTCACACACGTTAAAGCAGGAATTAGATTTAGAACTTTTCAACACGTTACCAAACACGGCACTGAAACACATCAGAATGTACAAAGGACATCAAATACGACTGAGCGCGTCCTTTAGCATTGCTGTCAGCATCATGTCAAGGTGTGAGGATGTAAGTGGAGCAGAGCTAAAGGAAACACTATGCACCATACTCATCAGTATGCACTGCCATATATATAGGCTATACTGCATTTTCATGCAATGTTCAAATATGAACAAAAGCTGAACTGAGACAAACAACAGAGACACAACTATAGACGAACATTTCTTATTCTTCTTGGAGAACAGCCTATGTTCTAATGGATCTAATAAGTCAACACACTAGAGACACAACTTTTCCACCAATATTACTGACAGTAGGACACCCATGATTTTATATGTATGGAGACTTGACAGAGATGCAGTTCGTGGTTTTACACCTAAAGCCAATGGATGTGAATTCAGAGATGTTGCACGCTCCCCAGCTGAAATACCTCCACTTTACTTTGTGAAGTGATGGTTCTCTGGCAATGGATCACGCATACTTCTGCATACTCAACATTGTACCAACAAATGGACATCTGCCCCTGCACCAGACAGATGTATGTGCACTGTCATCACGTAATGATTTCTGACAACCTGCTCACATCTATCATGTACTGCATTTATTTCCAGCCCCACACATCTTCTGTCTTCTTAATACACTTTGAGTTTCCTTCAATTTTGATATGTCTGCTAACCCCAGAAAGGTCAAACAAAGCCTCAAAAGACTCCCGGGATGACGATATCACACTGAAGCGGGTGAGACAGAGACATCTGTCAGGATACAAGGCTTTGGCTTCGGGGCAGGAACACAGACACACGTCCTCAGAGGTTCAGCCCTCAGGTGTGGGAAAGGGAGCATAACCTCCTACTCCACTGTCTCAGAGCCAGCACCTCATCCATTCTGGCATGCAGGCACTTTTTCACACATTCGTTTTCTCCTTTTCTGGTCCACACTAGCCTTCTCTCATTTCCACTTTTGTGTCCTCTGGGGGAGGGAGATCCTATACAATGCACATAATGACCCCTGGATGAGCCTCTCAGGCTCCCATATCTACCTCTGTGCCATAAAGCTGTGGCCATTATTGACAGAGAGCTGGGGGTCACCGCAGACCTGCTACCTGCACTCATAAAGAAACCTGGCAGTGCTACCTCATCACTGCCAGAGACACAAAGCTGCACATGTAACTATCACCTAAGTCCCTTTTCTTATACCTGTAATACTGCACTATTTCCTGCACTGCTGTCATAAACACAGACTGATTCAACACACATCTCACAGGAGATGCCAAGATGATATCCAGAAACAGAGTTAAATGCGCATACCATTCTTACCATTGAGTGTATTTCCAGAACTAGTGAGAAAAGGGAAGAAATAAAATGAATTATTATATGTTTAATTGTGTGGAGCAAATCTATTAAACAATATAAGTGATGACTTCACTTCAAACTCGTTAAGATGATAACTTTTTAATGGTTTCATTTGTTATTTTCCATTTTTCCCATTTATTTTGTCGTCCCAGTAACCCAGTTTACCCACAAGAATCAGAAAAACTAAATTTTATTTTATTTTATCAATAATCAATGAAAAAGAAGATGAAAACTCTCTCATGATGTGGTTGTTTTTCATGCGGGGGCTTATATCATGTCCCTCCTTTCTGTCAGTGGGGTAAGACAGGCGGCTGTATGTGTCGCATCCCTTATTAAATATCCTACCGTAGCACACAGGAAGACAAATGAAATGAAATGATGAGCTCTCGTAGTGTCGCTCAGGCTGGCTGTATGCATTAAAAGAGAGGAGAACAGACCTGAGAAAAAAATGAACACACACCAAGATAGCATTCATTCTTCGGTACTACTATCATTGAAATTCAAATTTACAGTGATCCTACTCTGTGACAACCACCCTTCAGTGTTCATATACCAGAGCTTTCAAAGTGCATCACCGCTGACCTCTGAGCTCACCCTGCGGACGGGCAACAGAGACCGCCAAAAACTGAATTAAATCGTATTTTCCTCTCTCCAACAGTCATGATTTAAACATAAAACCACCAAATGAGGATATTTCTGTACCAAAGAAGAAATGAATATTCATGCAGCCATGGTCAATCTGTCAGAGCGGAGCTCATCAAAATGTGTCAGTAATTAATCTAATAAGATAAAACATGATTTAACTGGACAGTACATTAAGTCTTTCCTCATCTTTTTTTCGTCAAACTGACTGAGGCAGCAGCAAGTGGCCTGGTTATTATTATTCAGACGGATATTATTCATCATTTTAAATCTTTTACGCTTTTAGATGAATATAGATGAGGAGACCCCTGTGAAAGTGCAGTCAAATGCCGCCACTCCTGATGGGGATGCAATACACTAAAAAAATCTTGACAACTAATTTACTAGTACTTACTGTACTTTAAAGCAATTTAAAATGCTCACCAAGACTGACCTATTCTGTTTCCAAAGGAAATTAACTTTGCAAATTTAAAAGTCTTGAAAAGTCATGAAGTATCTGGTGTCATTAATTACAGTACACTTATGCTACTTTTCACCAACCAAAAGGTCCTCTGCTTTCTAATAATGATACTGGAAGCAAAACAAACTCTCAGGAGGACTCTTCTAATTGAAATATTCTTTTAAATTCCTATGGAAAAATGTTTTTATGGACACATTAGACTGTGTTGCTTGTTAAAATGGAAATTTTTGCAAGGCAGTGTTCCTTTCCCCCATTGCTGGAATAGAGATAGGCTGCATGTGTCATAGGTCCCACTGCATATTTTTAATCACGCAATTATTAGCACCTAGAGGTGTTTAAAAAGAAAACTTTTCCCCTGGCGTCCAGTGAAATTAGACAAATATCCGCAGTCAGCTCCTGAAGGCATTCCTTCTCTTCTCTTTTTTTCCCTCCCTTTTGCTCCCTTTACCACTTTCTCATCCCTTCATCTGTTTAACTGTAAAATATCATAACGAGAATGATTTAATTCATTTCATCATTAACTTAATGTAAAATGTTTGTCAATTTCATGGTTAAAAAAAAAAACTTAAAGGATAAGGTGGGTGATATTTTTACTTAGTAATTTTCAATAATTTCATAAAAAGACCAAAATCAACAATATTGATCCTCCATTGTTTCCCAAAACTCATTAAAAACACAGAGCCACACCAGGTGATATGTTCCATTTACCAGGACAATGGACCTGACTACTGTATTTTGAATCACTCTCACATACCGCTGCTGCTTTAAATACTCATTGGTGCACCAAATAAGTATTGATCCGCTGATGAATAACAACAAACGCCAACAAATAACGCTTTTTCACTTCCTTTTTTTGGTAACATTTGCTGAAAAACTTCCCCGCTGTTTAAGAAGATTACTTTTAAAAATGAAATGAAATTTCAATGACCAGTTTCACAAGATTTACATCTTCAGAAATGAATGGTGTTGGGACTGAGAAAAAACAGACAAGGTAGGGAAGTCGGAAAGCTGAACTACCTTAAATTGTTTTACAGTGTTGTGGATCTCTTTCCCTTCCTGCTCCCACCTCCCCCTCTCCTCTCCCCACGTATTCGTATTTATATTTACCATGGGACTCCAGCAGCTCCATTACTACAGGTCAAAGCACTATGCAGGGAAAGAGAGATTAACTCTGGCCAATTAGAGAAGTGAAATTCCCTGGCAATGTTTATTATCCTGCCCTCAGTCTTGTTCTGGGTCTCGGCTAGTGAAATATGGATGTACATTCAATATTTAACATAAGGACATCAAAGTGGGCCATAGTCTCAGTGCCATGAAAAAGGAAGAAAAAATGAGGCAACTTTATCTACTGGTATGAGCAGACATTACTCATGGGGGCGCTAAAAATCTGCAATTTCTTAGACATTTACTATCACTATGTCAGTTTTTCTCAGGGCATCGGCGTTAGCAAAATCATACAGAGTAGCAGAGTATGACCTTCTCAGATAACTGTCAATCCAGTGAACATGTAAGCATTAATATACAGAAGAAGAAGTTTACGGCTTACAAACATAATGAATGAGGTGGAGGTGAACACTCAGTCACAGTTTTCATCATCAGTTTAAACCTTTTTAAGTCCATTTTACTACTGAGAGTTGACTGGTAAAATCTTGTGTCCTAGAAATTACATTTATGTAGTACTGATACGTTTTCCCAATAATATTGTCAAAGGAAACTTAATTGATGCCTGGATTATGATCACAGGCAATGTTTTTCGTAGTTTGAGAAGTGCTACATATATTTACTGCATACTAGTGGGACTTTGACACTTGAGCGCCACACATGGTGAGGTTTAAGCAACAATGACCAACCACAATCTCTCATTTACCTTAACCATGCGCTGAGGGTGCGTCATACCCATAAAAAAGTGTGATAATGCTTGAGTTGCTACGAGCGAATATTGTTTTGCAAGCGTGGATATTGTCCGAAAACAAATGAAATATGTTGTCAGAGAACATTTTAAGGTACGTTTTTGTATAAACATTCTGCAACTTGCCAGATACATTCATTAAAAAGGTTTCTTCCTTATTTTGGTGACAAATGTGAAAAAGGCAGCATTACATTTCCTTCAAAATGTGTCTGCTATTGAAAATTAGCAATACATAAACGTAATTCCTAGGAGACATGGTTGGACTGGCAATGTACCATGAAGCAGAATGACTGCTCCTATGGTTACCAGCAGCTTAATATAGCTTGCGCACTGATTTGTTACAGATGAAAACTGTCAATCAGAACTTTGTATGACTATGAACTTCATACTTACTCTTTGACTCTCACCACCCACTGGAACATAAGTTAGGAGTTATCAGAACCCTGCACCACCAAGCCGATAATGTGCCAACAAGTGCCCTGGCCCAAGAGAAGGAGCTGAAACGCCTAAAGGATGCTCTTAAAGCTTGTGGATACCCTAATTGGACTTTTGTGAAAACAGCCACAAGATCCAGGAGGGAAAACACTGCGGATGCTGAAGAAAAGAGGAAAAAAATGCAACAACATTGTCATCCCATACATGTCTGGAGTATCTGAGAAACTCAGGAGGATCTTCAACATGCACGCTGTGTTCTTCAAACCCAGCGACACACTTAAAGTGAAACTGGTCAATCCAAAAGACCACACATCCAAACACAAGAAAGGCATTTTAGTGTATGCCGTCCAATGCATTGAGGAAAACATAGACTTGTATATTGGTGAAACTAAACAACCACTGAACAAACATAGGAGGGCCAACTCCTCAGGTCAAGTCTCAGCAGTCCTCCTTGGAGGACAACAACGTACATGTTTTGAAATGTGAGGACAGGTGGTTTGAAAGAGGGGTGATGGAGGCTATTTACATTAAAGTAGAGAAACCATCCCTCAGCAGAGTAGGAGGTCTGCGGCACCGCTTATCCCCCGCCTACAATGTTGTCCTTTCATCCCCTCCCAGGAAATATAACATCCATTCACACTTGGTCTCAGGTGATTCCAACGAGTGTAACGACTGTCATCACAACAGCCAGGAGCACATTTTCAGACAGTCTATCCTGGAAGACATTCATAGTGTGTCACTTGGTTGTTAACATGAGAGGGGCCACAGATAGATGTATAAGAAATGAAAGAAGAGAGCTGGAGAGAGAAGTTCAATCCCAGCATACTTTTCGTACAGCTGGGCAATCACGATGTGAAGTGTGTGAATATTGGATCAATAAAACACACACAAACATCGGTACGGTCATTTAATCTATTCTTATTGGAACAATCATTGTTAACATCACCATAAAAACAAAAACATTAGAGGAAGTCAAATAAGCTATTGAGAGCTGACTTACAGAGAAAAATCTCTGGAGTCACCATCATCAGTGGAATTGCATTTCAGTGCTCCACCACTTTAAGCCATGTTGGTTGACTCTCAACGCTGTGTTCCAGCATTTTTGGCTGCACCGCGACAGCGAGGCCAGCCTTACAAACGCCAATGTCCCTGACTGTCTGACTGGCTGAGTGATCAAGTCACACCATTGGTCAGACAGCTGAGGGTTGGAGTTTTCCTATTGGCCATTGCTCTTTCAATATGAATTGGCACGAATAGTTGCTATTACATCATCAGGGGAACGTTTACAGGCAGAGGTTCCAACTTTGCGCCTTTGTCGCAACTTTTTTTCACAAAAGCACCTAGCGACAAATCTAGCGACTTCCTGGACAAACCTTAATTACCTTCCGTAGAAGAGAGATGCCAGTATTGCCCCGCGAGCACAAGATGGAGCTTTCCTCCCACAGACACACCTCTCACTGCGTGTCATTTAATTGACCCAAAGGGACCTGATATAGCGGTTTCTAACTTTCTCTCTGAGTGATCCTTTTTTAAATTCAATACAACTGAAATCACAGCACAGCCATTGTCTTTAACTTATGTGTACGATGATTTTGTCAGATGATGTCGCAGTTATAAAATACGGATTTTAGCAGTGCAGTTAAGCAGCTTGGAAATGGCTTGAATGATGGTTAACATCTAGTCTTAATGGGCCAGTTTTTCACTGCCCCAGTCTCTCTGTGAGTGTCTCTCTGTCTCCCCTCTGTCTTTCTCTTTCTCTTGTCCTCAGCAGTTATTCTGACTTATTGGAAAAATGTTATGATGAAATAGTTCTCCAGCTTGTTGGAGGAGTGACAACTTGACAGGGAATGCTTACGGGCACACAATGCTCTCCGATGTAAAAAGGCATTTTTTTTTATAATACTGTGTATATGCATGTGTGTGTGTGTGTGTGTGTGTGTGTGTGTGTGTGTGTGTGTGTGTGTGTGTGTGTGTGTGTGTGTGTGTGTGTGTGTGTGTGTGTGTGTGTGTGTGCAAGCTTTCTTATCTCCTCAATTTAAATAGGTGTTCTGTTATTTCTGGCTAATTATTTTCTTCTTTTTAGTAGAAACAAATTTTAGCATAATGAATTTTTTCATTGTTTAGGTTTACCTCAGTTTACATCTTCTTTATTGTCTTCCAGGAAGACTTTTCAACCTTGATTCGGAAATGAGTCAACTACAGCCGATGTGCAAACAGTCCTTTTCACAACAGGTGTGATACTTTGACATGTCGTAGCAGGAAAAGCACAGGTGTAATGAATGAAATTAAGGATGATTGAGCTGCATTAAGCTTTGTCAGTGAACCAGAATGGCATTACTAACATTATTAGCAGCACCTGTGTTTGGCAAGTCAAAATGTCCTCTGTGAAATAAAGTCTAAAGAAAGAAAATTAAAATACTCTCCCCTGTAAAACACTATGAACTGCATTTGTATGAAATGGTGCTATACATACATTTTAACTTATTGTAAAATTCATTTATTAAAATAAATGAATGAATGTAACTGCATCATATGATGCAGTTTAATATCGTCTGTGGCAGTTGAGAAAACTCCAAACCCTGCTTTCCACCATACAAATGTTTGAACCTTGTGCAGTGAAGTTGTGTTTTTTGTATATGAGGGAAAGTGGGTATGATCCATGTTCATGTAACTGGATGCAATGTTCCCCAGCAGCTACTAAATATTATACATCCCTTAAAAGCAATCAATATTTCAGCACGCAAGGGAATTTTGTGATTTTGCTTAAGTGTGCTCAAGGCCCAAACTGTCAAGCTGCCATTATTTTCTGGGCTGTGAGTGTGTGTTTCTCTAAGGTGGTATGGCAGATCCAGGCCCTGCCACCCGGCTCCAGCAAGCACAACCTGAAACCAATTTTCTTGATTACTTCTGTGCTCCTGCAGCTTTTCTTCTCTGGCTTGTTCATTCAGTGTGATGAGAGGCATTTTGAGTATGTGTGTCCAAACAGCCTGCGGTTAGCTGCAACAATCAGAAGCAATGTCATGCTAGTGTCAAGTCTGCAGTAATGCCACTTTGCATCACTTCATTTTCCAAGAGTGGTGATAACAATATTGCACAATATTATTCAACACATAACTAAAATGAAAGAGCTACTTACACCTGAAGAAAAGTGCAAAAATGGTAATGGCCCTGATGACAGTTCCAAACAAAGCAGAAACTAATCAATCCTCAGACATTTTGATGACATTTCACAGAAGAAGTCCACAACAAGCTGAGAGATTAAAAAAACCTTACCAAGTTGTTATTGCAGCGTGTTGCGGACAGTTGCCTATTTGTGCACCGCAGACAACTTATACAAAAGAACCTGTACTGCTTAAGATACATATATACTATAGAAATGGTTTTCCAGCTCTGTGATGACATTATTTTACAGTCATGTACTGTGCTCTGTTGTTGTCCACCTATGTGTAACATGTTCTTTCCCTGCCAGTCTAATCCCTTTAGCTCTGTGAACTTCTTACCCACAGAAACAGATAATTTTTTGCCCCCATCATGTAGGCAACATGCAGCGGCACACTATCTGCCCATAGCCGGGAAAGCTCACATAGTCGTCTATGGCAGGTTCCCCACGCTGTTTGCCCCCAGTAGATGGAATTACTCAGACAGCCATGGAGCGCTCCAAATGGGAGAAGAGGCGAGTCCTAATGCTGTTTACATCAATACCATGCTGCCACCACTGCCGCTGCCTTACCATGCCAAAGATTAACTTAATCTCATGTCACAACGGCAGAGGAAATGTCGCTTCCTGAAAGTTTATACTAACAGAGAATTTTTCTAAGGAACAAGAAAAACATCTGGGACTTTTTTTAAGTAGACTGTATCCAAGTATAAAGTTAATTTCCTCCCAAAATAAAAAGCATGCTGCTCAGAGGGGGGGCTTGCTGGGTAAATCTGCTTGGTGTGTCTTTGTGTGCACCTGTCTCTGTCTCTCTCACTGCATCTCTTTTATTCAGTGAAGATATAGACTCCTGTTTCCTGAATTTGCATTTAGATTCGTACATCCCAGAGGCCCAAATCTAAGTCATGGCCATTGCCTTTGTGAGAGCACCATGTTTCTGGACAGTGAATAATCTAATCACTGCTGGGTAATTTGTTCACTGCTGTGTCTTCTTTGCTTGTCCACGATAGCTCTCTTCCTCAAAGTCTTCATCTTCTTCCCCCCAGTGTTTTTCTATATTGTTGAACCTCCCTCAGCTCCAAAATTCCCTTTTCCTTCAATTTCTCCTTTGTTTCCATTTCTGCTTCAATATGCAATTGTTTCATGTCAACCAGCTCATAATGTATGTTCCCTCTTTTCTACCTCCTTTCCTTCCTTTACCCCTTTTTCTCTCATTTTCAGACTATCCTCTGCTTTTTCTCTTTAGTTTCCACCCACTTCCCTTTCTACATGCACTTTCTATTCGACAGTAGTTACTTTATCTTCTCATCATCTTCTCCATCATCAGTGATTTCACCTCCTTCACCGCTTCCTCTCCATCTTTGCCCTCACCTTTCTGATGAAAACACTTCTCCCAAGCGTCCTTTCCCTCCGATGATTTCTGCTTGCATTTTACCAAACTCCAGGACATTGAAAGGCAGCTATTTATCACTGCTGCCGAGCTAAACCACGTGGCCCAAAAGTATTGAGGAGGTCATAAATCTGAAACGCGTGGGGGGCATGTTGCAGTCTGTGCAGGAAAGGGTCAGGAAACATTCAGCACCATGTTCTTTGTGACAGGACTGCAGATGGCATACAGAGTTTGGCTCAAATCCAACGCTAATTAGGGATGTGATTTTTACCAAAGTACAAGCAGAAAATCTGATCATCTGCTGCTCAGCATTAATGGTAAACAGAAACAATGTCTTGAAAAGCTGGCCCTCCAACAAAATAAATAGTATGTATTGTTTCAGTTTTGCCTTTTATTTGTGTATCAGTTGAATCTTTAAGTATCCTCTGGCATTTTGACCAGTAGTAGTGCTACGGAGCAATTTTTAAGTGGGCACTCATTTTTTTTTAGTGCTTTTCTGCTGATCAATAGTTGCTGGCAAAGTGCCGGCAAAGAAAACGCAGCAATGTTCCAGCAAAGATAAAGAGGAAGAAGACTAGTAAACATGGATGTTAACAATGCAGGATTTAGAATATTTAAAACATTTGCATTGCGAATGTTTTATGGGGAAAACAATGCATTCAAAACCTTTCTTGGGCCACAAGGATACATACAGTGTGTTTTGCTTTGTTCCACACGGCACCTTCTGGCTGCATTCCTTTAATGACACAAAATCACTGCTAACCAGGATACAATCACCGTAACTCGTAACCGTAACCGCAGAATTCTCAGAAGCACTTGCTGTTGTAGAGATCATATTAACAATTGACTCATAAAGGGATATTAGTAACTGGTATTCCAAATAACATATATTGAATGTGGAAAGTATGTTCATGAGTAGGTACATACACACTCTGTGTTCAACTGTGTAAAGTCAACTTTGAGCATCAGGGCAGCGTGGAGATCATTATTTATCAGGTGAACCAGTGTCACAAACATCCATTTTGCTGATGTGTCCTTGAATGTACCTTCTGAGTCCCTGCTAGCTCCAGAGTTGCTGCTCTTTAGCTGACTGTGACCTTTGACCTCTGCTGAAGGGAAGAATCAGAGAGAGGTGAAGCTGAGCTGAGCAGTGACCAGAGACTGGGAAAAAAATGACTCTGAATGGTGCTGAAGTCTGCTCTGTTGCTGCTAAAGGCTTCTGAAGCCCATATTCATCTGCATATCCCATAAACTAAAATAGATCTGGTTAACTTGTCCTTAAGCCCTGTGTGATGTGGAACCTTAGTGTTTTAACTTGTTTACTGGTCATAAAGTAGCAGCAGGATCTTTATCTTTAGTCTGGACTTACTTTAATTGTTTAATTCCAATCCCTCTGTTATAAATATCATATGGAAATTAAACCAAATGTTAGAAAATTTTGTTTTCTGTCCAATGATTCAGCAGCAGCTGGAGGTTGGCAGAGAAACTTTCCTAGCATAAATAGAGAAAAGCCTACAAGTTAATTCAGCCATAGAACTCGAGTTGCAGTCATGCTGCTCTCCTGTGCTGCTGCGCTTCTCATTCGCAAACACTGACACAAAAAACAACTGCAAATGCTACTGCAGCTCATGTAGCATTTCCCATGAACATCACTTCCATCCAGCATTCACCTGTAACATCTGATTTTTAGATCTCATTGTCACTCCCTATTGTCCTCTTTGTTGAGCTCGGTGTGTGCGCTTGCAAGAGTTTTGCTAAGCAATCATATGACCGTTCAAATTCACCTCAGTACATACAACAGTAACTTAACGCATTGCCATACACACCACCATTCTCCACCGCTACTGATTCAGTCAGTGATACTGATGGTTCACTATAGTCAAGATTCAGAGTTCAACATTCTTTCGTACATGTACTGAACATCTCTGCTTGAAATGGGTATAGAGGTTGTAACCTAAATGCCAAATTTCAATACTGTACATGTACAACTTGTTTAAACTATCACTTCATGTTTAACTCATTTCACATTGTCAAATAATTTGATTAAACCCCATTTAGAGCAAGGTTCGGGGGTGGGTATGATAGGACCACTTCAAAAAATAAAAATCTAGTGAGACACTGGGGCCTGTTTCTAGTTTCATGTTCAATTTTGTTTCATAATTAATTTGTCATTATGTGGGGAAAAAAACACTGTGGGAGGGTGTTGATAAGGTGAGAGAGAGGCTGCTGAACTGAATGCGCTGTCAGGAGGTACGCTCCATCAGCCGGTAGCTGAGGATCGCTGATCTGACACCAAATTCACAGTCAGTAATTACACATGAAAGCAGCACATGAGCCACGATAAACAAAAAAAATTATCCTGCATATGTCCCAATCAGTCATGTAAAGGGATTTATTTAAACAGTCAAGTCAACTGACGACGGCAGAGCATCGTTTATATACATTTTAAATTATCATTGACAAGACTTTAGATTTTAATTAGATTTTAATTCCTCCATCATTTCTTGTTGCAGTAGCAATGGTTATTTATAAGTTTTTTCTTATACTAAGTTTGTGAAGATGGTGTCTGCTGTATTATTATATTATCTACTTACTTTTTAATCTGTTTCCATCGCGATAGCAACATAATGTAAATGGCAGGGCACTGTAGAACACTCTGACCCTTGATGCTGGTCCTGTGGTCAGAAATTTTCTCACCATATTAGCTCTCTGTCTACTCTGTGCCCTCTTCTTTATGTGCTTCAGTTAACTACTCCATTCTGAGAACTTAAGCAGCAATGAGAGCTCTCATGTTTCATAGAGAGAACAGAAACGAGGGCCAGCAGCTGAATGCCAACTACTGGATTAAAAATGATAATCATGTTGGAGCTGGGACCAGCATCTGGAGTGAGTGCTGATGATCGTGAAACCATGTGTTTAGTTAGGATACTGCTAGGATAGTTTTCATCAGCTACACAGTATGCTGCTGTACTTGTGCTTTCTTTTGTACAGTATTGACACATTTCTCCCTCTTACGAACACCTGAACACATTGTGCATAATCATATCTGAAGGACTGTGTGCATGCGTGTGAGTCTGTCAGTCTCACTAAGCCGGCTCACTATTAACAATTGGCTCCTTCCTCAGCAAGCCTACACCTGCCAGCTATTGTTGGTGTTCATGCTAGCCTTGGCTGTGCACACAATTTAGCAGTGATGATGAGTTTTCAAAGGAAAAGAGCCAATCAACTGCCAGATACTGCTCAGTGCTACTCATTATTGGCAGCTGGAAGTATGAAGGAGGCTAAGCTTTCCTGATTGTTTGTGCACACGGGGATGGCAGATTGACTGTGTGTGACTGGAATCAAAAAACAGGGCTCTTCTGAGAGGAAAGTCTTTGTGCTTGTTTGTCAGCATACCTGTTATGCGTTGTGCACATAAATCTTTCCTATTGTGCACATCAGTGTTTCACATACAAAAAAGCCACCAATTTTGGTGATATTATTAGTCTTTGTAAAGATGAGAAAATTATTGGGCAGATAAGAAATGAGGGGAGAATAAATGGGAAACATCAGGAGTAGGTAAGACGAAATCACTTTGGGGAGGGGCAGGTCATTTACTGCTACACTGTAGACTACAACAAATCGCCATGTCTAAGTGTTAAAACATCCTTTTTGTCCAAAACAACTCATATGAGCACTTTCCCACCGGCCCCCTCAATAACCAGTGATTTTGTAGGTTTTAGCCCATTTACTACAAATCAGGTAGGCAGCTTTACATCGCAACTAACTATTTTTTTAAACTGTGCTACTATGTTGTAGAAATTTAGATGCATTTTTATACTATTCCAGGGAAATGACGCCGTGAGAGTGGTGAGAGTGAACCTAAACAGTAAAGCTGCGGGCCGGAAAACCAAAACAATGAGCTGAAAAAAGCTATAAAAAGCTGGTTAATAATTGGTTAATAATTCTCTGCAGTCTTATCACTGTGAACAAACCCTTTCACATAAAAGTAGTCATGTGATCCATTGTTTATATATATTATTAATTATTTAGGCAATTAAAGCAACTTTGTTAAAGTTGGAGGATAATTGCTGCCACGATTTACAGAAAACCATGGTATTGGCTAAGGAGGTAAAGTGGGTCGCCCATTAATTGGTTCGATCCCGTGCTCCTCCTATCCATAGGTCACGACACTAAAGACACTAAACCCTAAGTTGATCCCAATGGGCAGGCCAGCACCTTGCATGGCAGCTCCATCGCCATGACAGTGCAAAATTACCATTAGCCTTGAAATTAGGGAGTGAAAACACAGGCAAAACTAGCTTTGGTTTCAGGGGGCTCACACATAATTTCACTAGAGCATCGATATATTTCTTTGGTTCCTTTTTTGTGTGTTTTCTTGTTTTCTGTGTATGAAATTAGAAAAGCACTACTCACACACAAAACACACATGCAGACTTACAATAAGCATCAGGCTGCTGTCATAACAGCAGTCAAGTGCTGAATAATGGATGGGAACAAATAGAGACAATTACTTAACAGCTTGTCAATTCAATTAGCCTACTGTTTTAATGGCTTAATCACAGTCATCCCACCCCTTCTCTCTCTTTCTTTCCCTGTCTTGTCTCTCTCATTTTAGCCACTTTCCCTCCCCTGCCTCTCCTCCCCCTTTTTTCTAATCATAGAAGATGACAGGAGTGAGAAGGAGGCAAGGAAAAAAAAAAAAACAGTGCCCTGGAGAAGCTGTAAATGAAAGAGGAGGAGAGGAAGAAGGAGAGAAGGAAGGAGGTGAGAAGCAGAGAAATTAAGGGAGCAGAAGTAGGAAAAAGGAATAGAGTAGAGGAGAAAGGAAGAGTTGGAGATGAGAGATTATCAGGAAGAAGAGAAGTGGAAGGAAAGAAGGAGATTGAAAGAAATGATCGCATGAGGAGAGGGGAGAAGAAAGTGAGCAAGAGCGAGAATTAGGAAAGGAGAAGGAGATGTAGGGAGAACTAAGGGAGTGGAGCCTTCTCCCTCCAATTGTTAATAAGGAACGTGGGATTGAAGGGAGGCAAGGTAGAGAAGGACAGGGAAGAGGATCAGAAATCTTGTATGAAGAAAAGGTGATGTTTTTAAAAAGTAAGAAATAAGACGAGAGGGAGGACAGAGTAAGGGAAAGAAGGATGGAAGGAAAGAAAAAAATGAAATAGACGGAGGAAGAAACTAAAGAAGTAAATTTCATGGATTGAAGGAAGGGAGGAAATGAGGAAGGAAGTACTTGATGTCATAAACAAAAGAAGAGAGATTTATGAAAAAGGGTGAAGATAGAGACATAACAGAGAAGGAAGATGGATGAGAATAGACCAGGTAATTGTAGTAATGGTAATGACTGTATAGGATAAACAGAAGGAATGATCATAGAAAGGTAGGACAGCTGGAAGAAAGGAAGGAAAGGAGGGACAAAGAAAGGAAAACCGTGTGAGTTGGAGCAGCTGTCAGGAAGGCAGACACCTTGTTAGTCAGATCTGCCTGGATGAGCCACTAAAGGGACACAATTCCCTCTACTTCCCCTCTGTCTGTCCCAAAAAAACACAGCAATACTCACAAAGGGATCTTTAAAAAACACCTGGAGTCCCCTGGACACATTCAGATGTGTCATGAACACATGTATAGCCATGAGTATTCAAGCTATCAGGTTAAACAGCTTTTTTGTACAGGGCATTTGTCCCAAGCTGATGTGATTACTAGTGCAGTTTGGTTCATCACAGTTGTAGTTTTAACAAACTATGCATTTACTGTGGTTGGAGGCCTGTCCTGGTTGACAATAAATAAGAATACTTTATTTTGCCACTTAAAAAGATTCACATTACCTGGTCTGTTGACATCAGAGCATCAAGATTTAACCATTTCAAAGGTGTGGCATAGAAAGCTTGTGCTGTGATGTAGTTTATACCAGCAGAAAGTAACAGAAAGATCCTCTCCAAACAAACACAAAATATCTTGCTTGGAATAATAATTTGCGTCCAATTCAACAAAGTTCAATTACTTCATTAAAAATTCCGTAAAAATACATCTATTCCTTCTCCCTCAGTGAAAAACCCAGAATCTGGAAATATGTTTAATTTCACTGGAGGCTTCAAGTCTCCATATCACACTTGTGTAAGTACCATACTGGACCATAATTGGTTTCCAAAGTAGTTGTAATGTCAGAAAAGCTCATACATACTTGTTTTAAACTTAGATTTAAGGTGAGCACAGAGAAACTTCCTACTACAGCACATGAAGGTGAAAACACTTCTAGTGTCAAACTCTGCACATTCATCATTCTGCACAGTGAAAGTTAAACATCCAAGTGAGGTAAAAAAAGAAAAAAAGGAAAAACACCTTTCTGAGTTGACAGGGACTGGAAACGGAGAGAGTCTTAAATTTCACACCCGTGAATTTAGAGTTTGTGGCATGATGATGGCAACATTTGTCACTGTTTCAGGACCCATGCTTGATTCTTTTCTGTTTAAAAGCGGCTCCGTTTTTACACCTAAAATATCATCCATAGGGGCAAAGTAGCAGTCAAATGATTTGGGTTCCCAGGAAATGGCTACACAATATGCTAAAATAAAGCTTAAAGCCTGAATTGGCACCTGCAGTATGTTAAACAGTAAACGTCAAAAGCATTTGTTGTCTGGTGCCACTATTCAGTGCGCCACAGACCAGTCATAAACTGCGCTGAATGCTTTGTTGCATTCTATAGATGTTCACTACAGCACTGGTAAAAAAAATCAAAAGTTAATATTTTACTATGAAAGAGTCCCACCCAATAGTGATGTCCCGCTGTACTGACACACCCTGAAGTCCACTTAACCTCACGGCAGCGAGATGAGAAGTGAAACTGGAGGTGATGGAAAAACCGGAATGTCAGCTGCTGTCAAAGTGGCAGTTTAAGAAGTGTCCTCGGGTGAAAGTACTTAGTTAGTTTCCACCATTGGCTGTTTAACTCTTGTTTACTGTTTTACTCTGCAAAGGAGAGAACAACAAGGGAAGGCCGGAGACAAATCAGGTAATAGCTGCGGTAGACGCATAGACAGCTGTTAAGTACACACACTCTCTCTAATACCAACCCTGTCCACTACACATTACGTTCATATACAGCTAATGTGTTTTGTCACCTATGTTGGGAGTTACATGTAAGTAATTTCCGCCTGGATTATGTTCAATACTGAAGCAACATTTTTCCAGTGAAGAACGTGCTACTTTTTTACAGTACAGAAGTCATTGGGGGTGGGCAGGGTGGATGGTGGGCGCACAAACTGCAGGTCAAGAGAACACAAAGTTAATTGTTACAAATATGAAGAATACGTACTTTTTGCAACTTGTCAGATATGTTTAATGCAACCCTGTTACGTAGAAATTAAAGTATATACAACTGATTTGCAACAGCAAATATGATGGGGATTCCTATAATGAGGAAATGTTGTTAATTTACATATTTGGCAAGTTGCAATTGTTTATACTGAACGTCAATAAGATGTAATTATGTATAAGATGTACAATGTACTTAATTTTTTTTTCTGCCCAAATAAAAATACAAAAGAAATACAAAATCCACTCGTAGTGACTACAGAATTATTAAACTTTTCATGGTTACCTTTGGGCTCTCAGAGCACTCGGTCTGGCGGTCTGGTCTGGCAAACACAACAACATGAAAACGAACTTTTAACCAAAACCTCGATCTTTCCCTAACCTTGACCAAAGTGCTAACCACAAACAGGAGTCAGGCTCAGGTGTCACAGTCGCATTGTACAGCTGCCATCCACCCGGGCCTCCTTACTGCGACTCCGGTACAGTTCATAAATCAAAACAAAACGTTGCCTGAGAGCATCACAAAGCAATCCAGTCAGCGATGAAGTTTGTCACCACAACATAATTGGGTAAACAATTTAGTCATACATAAACATATTTTCACTGAGACATTGTCGATTTAATAATAACATTTCCTCATTACACTGATAAAAAAAAAAGGATGACTCGGACAGCATTATGTTTATTGGTATATAAATATTATTTCTAGCAAGGTTACTGGTAAGGATGAAGAGGGACACACAAGCACAGACATGGCTAAAAACAAGGATGCATTCACACCACTGCATCCCCAAACACCCCCACATGCACACAAACACACACACAAACACACACACAGCCACAGATAGTGTCCCTCTCTCTCCCAGCAGACCCAGCAGGGTTTGACAACAGCAGACTGGAACACGGTAACATGCAGTTGCTTGGTGTTTCTAATACCACAGAGAGCTCAGACACGCAAACACACACACGCGCACACACACACACACACACACACACACACACACACACACACACACACACACACACACACACACAGACATCCACACTTCAGCTTCATCACATAACGTCTTTGCTTCAAGTTTGTTTTTCACTCCAGATTCCTTCCAGCCGATCTCTCATACTCTCATTTTTCTCCACAGTTACATCTTTATATCTGCTTGACAGTCAGTCCCAACCTCTCCTGTCTCCTTTTCTGCTCTTGTTCTGTTCCTCTTTCTCCTTCTGTTCTTGTTCTTCACATGTTCCACATCTGCACTCTTCTTTAACATTACCTTTGTTTACCCCTCATTTATTTTGGGTTGTTGCTAGTTGCCTGGAAGACAGAAAGTCATCCTTGTTACCTCATGTCTACCAGTAGCGGTGGGCAATATCACTGATTTTGCTCCAACACCAAATAATGTACTTCCATCAATTATATAGAGTATTTTAATTTTTTAACTTTTTCCTCATCAGCTGTAGCATCAGTTTCTTACAACACAGAAAGGTTGGTACTTGGTATTAATATTTCTACAAGAGGATTTATTCTCAAATAATCATCAATACTTCTTCATCAATATTTCTATCTATAGTTGTTACGACCAGTCCCAGAGCCTGACCAGAAAACAGGGATTTGGAAATTATAGCATTTCTCCTTAATGTTCCTGTAGGTCAATTTACTGCAAAACCACAAACAAGATGCAATTTAGCTGAGAAATGTTCTGTCATAATCACCATTAAAAATAACCAGTTATCTTAATGAGGTCATTAATTAAGCTAAATAATGCATCAATTAGTAAATACTCTATGGCAGTGTGTGTGCCTTTACTTTGCATAAGGCGTGTTAATGTGATCTCCATACATAAAAGCATCATTTTAGTTTGGAGAAAATGTTTTTCATCTCTTTTAATGTGCAATTTACATAGAAAGATGCTCAAAGGTCTAATCGGCTATTGTCTTATGTAGGTATGTTTAAGCAAGTGTTGTGTTACTGGCTTTCCTAATGTCCTGCATATGATTTACCGTGGTAGTTGGCTGTTAACTCACAGTACATAAATAAATGCAAAAAAAAAAAAAAAAACATCCCCAAATGACAACACCAGGGAAATCTGAACCTGGAGCCAGTTGGTTGGAGCTGGAAGTACCTATTAAAAAGGTCGAAGGAACCACTGCAACCACTGCTGAGGCGCCCTTCAGAATTCAGAAAGGCTTTGCTCTGCTTTGCACCATCAGCTAGTGGATTTACTGACCAGCTCCCTGGTGTGCACACATGGACTCTGCCCTGTTGACTGATCTTAAATGTTGGACTGGGTTCAGTTGTTTCAGGTGGGCGTAGGATTTCATTGACAGATTTTTTTTTTTCTTCTTAGCCCGAACTATTAAGCTACAAAAGACTGGAACTACTCGTTTTTTGTTAGGGTTTTTTTTGTTTTTGTTTGAAAATCAGCACACTGAGGAGGTAAAATGACAGTGTCATCCCACACAACAGCAGGGCTCCGCTGTGTCCTTTGAAAATTAAAAAAAAAAAAAAAATCAGAAACAAAAACAGAGGGTTTTAAAATGATTTGACTCCATTGCGTCACACAGGTGAAATGTGCATTTAGCAGATTTTGTGGTGCACATGATTAACGTAATGTTAAATGTTAAACAGCTTGTTGGCACTGTTAAATTGTTTGGGGCTGCTGAATCGATATCATGTGTGTGTGAGAGGCATGAGCCTTTGTATTGATTGCCTTTGTATTGAGTTCAACACAAACTAAGTTACTATTTTGTTTCTTGTTGGGATGGTGAGGCTGTTCTGTAGTGTTTTCAGTTATGGTCGTGAGGAGCTCATCTCGGTCAAACATTGTGGGGGTCCACGGAGAGTTTCTTGGATTTCATAGTTTGGTTTTTGCCCTGACATGCAGTGTGTGCCTTTCTAAACTGATGTCCAATCAATTCAATTTGCCACAGGTGGACTCCAGTCAAGGAGTCTCCTTAATAAGCAACTGTGGCTTGTCTACATTTTTTGGGAATTCTGTTACTTCATTAACAAGTCTGCCTGGGCAGCGTCGCTACATAATCCCAACTTCTGAGCTTGGCGAGCTCAGATAAATCCCAGTATTGATCTGAACACACTGAGGTCACCTTCACATGTAGAATGCACCGGGAGGGCGGCCTGCCCTTAATAGATCAGGCCCTAATTACACACACAATAGTGTGTGCAAATTAAATGAAAGGCACAGATTTGCCCTGTGTTTTCATGTAAGGAAATCTGGCCATTCATGCTTCACACATACATACTAACTACAACTAAGACTGGCGTAGGTGGTGAAGGAGTTGCACCACCATTTCAGGTTATTTTTAAGTTTTCTTGAGTTAATTAGCATGTATAAATGTCTCTCATTAGCTTTCTTTGTAATTCAGGTCTCCAGCTTGTTCCTGTTAACAGACAACTTTGGATTTTGTTTTTAACATTGTTGCTTTGATCAGCACAAAGTTCACAAAGTGAAAACAAAACCACCAGAGTCCCTTGCATCACCCTCTCCAAAAACCCAGACCAAAACATTCTGATGGCAGAGACAAATACGAATGATTTCACCATACACACACAAAACTAATCCATGACTCTCTGAGCACACTAAATCATATATGATCAGTCACAATTCTAAATTTCAATGACATCCCAAAAAGGTGCTCAAAAAAAGGCGACTAATTTCATGTGTTTTTGTCTTTTCCACTGTGTTTGTGGAGGATTCGTTTTAGTACAAAGATAAAAAATACATGTGAAAATAATCTAAAAAAGATTAACTTAACAGATATGATTTCTCCTCAAGGTCATCAATGGACTTTCATGCTCAAATCTAAATAGGATTAAGATGCACCACATATGCGTGGAGTGTGCTTTGATCAAGACAAGGAATTTGCTATTTGAGATGCACAGGGCTACACACCATGACAAACATTGGATATTTTTTCCCTTGACCGCCACCGTTAGGTTTCAACCACCAAAGGAGGTCAAATTTGTAATTCCCCCTGGCATTTAAATTGCCCTCACATTTACAAAGCAGCTGACAGTATAAACAAACCCACATGCTGCATGTGAGCCCCAGTCCCTGAGGCTGGAACACATGGCTGCTCTAATAAGCAATAACACATTAATGCCTTGATCTTAAGCCACTGTCTGAATGCTTTTACAGGCTGCCATTTATCTGGCTGCCTCTAATATACCTGTCCTTATGAAGCTAATGCCTGGCTCCATTCATGCCTCTGACTTGCCTCAGGTGACTGCCTTCACACATCTCTGAAATTGTCCAGCTCTCCCTCCCACTGTTGATTTCCTTATTAGCATCTGTTGGTCGCCGGTCAAAAGCGACGCTGGCACTGCAAGTTATGCCACCACAACAGCTGCCATGTTAAAGTGGAAACCAGAAGCAGTCAAACTCTCAGGGGGATTGGTGTGCCCTCTATATGATACCAGCTTCTCTTGAGTGGATTTATACAGGTCTTCCAGCAACCACAGCTGGCACCGTCATCTGGAAACTGGAGTCTGGTAATGGTTAAATATATAGACATGTCTCAAAAACACATCATGGCACAAGGGTAGAGGGAGGATTTGCTTTTGGATTTCTTTCTTTTAGCAAAGGACTGTCTTGTTTTTAGCCCTAGACATTCAGATATGCGCCAATTAACTAGGCAGTTAATGTAACAATCAACTATGTTTGGGTTTTCTTTATCAATTTCAGAAAAACACCCTGAGTATTTTTTTCTACGTATGAAAAAGTTTAATTTCCTGCTGGTGACACATCTTGCTGAAGGATGTTATGTTGTGTTGCAGAAAGTTGAATCAGGTTTAATGCCTTTTTTTTTTTTTTTGTACCTCTCTGTTGCGTTATTGAACTGGGTTCATTCAAATGAATGAGGGGGTGCTTACTTCCCATGCAGGGATAAAGATAGTCTGAACACGGCTTTACCCAGAGGTCAGTGAACTACACAATACTGGAGTCTAAATGTCCTCCTTAAGGTATAGACAGTGAAGTGGCTCCACCACAACTGTTGAGTGCAGCTTTCTCTGGAGGTATCAGAGGTTGATGTTGTTTGTTTTTATTAACCCTATTGCCAGATAAGAACACCGATAATGGAAAATTCTGCCAAGCCCCAGATTACCTTCAGTGGTAATGTTTTTAGAATTATTGCCTCCTACTGTGTCTGTGCATGGCAGCTACGGTATGGTTAAGGTTAGGGAGGGATCGTGGTTGAGGCAAACCTTGATTGCTGGTCGCAAACTCCAGTCTCCCGCGTAAAAGTCAATTGCACTACACGCCCATCCAACACCCTGACCTCCACAAACTTACTTTCTGCCGTGCTACACAAAGGGGCACTCGAACAAAGGGCACTCTACTCCCTGCACTGGAACTCAACACTGACACTGGAGGTGCAGAATCGTCCATTATGGGCTGGTTTTATTCATCATTTCCCGTACACAGACATTTGAATCATTTCCAGTACAAAATAACTGAAATATACTTGGTGTAATAAAAGTTGATGTGTGTATTAGGGAAAGGCAGCTATTATCAGTAGCAGTCCCGCTGAGGGGTAATTTTAAATAATTTTCTTGTCTCATGGACTATAATTGTGGTTCGTGTCTTAATTTTGCTAATTTGTTCATCACAAAAGTATTGGTTCTTTTTACTGAAATAGTCAAACTGATATAGAATTTAATAACATGTTCATTGTGTGCAGATCTGTGAATAGTATCAGCTGTTATCAAGCCACAAGAAAATACAATTCACTTCCATTTTTTCCTTTAGGTAAGTGGATAATCTGCATTATCACACACTATCCTGCAGCAGATTTACCGCTCCTTAACTATCCCACTCTTCCACGTCATCCTCTTCTCTTCAGTTTTCGCTCTTCCTTTTATCTATCTGATGAGTACCCACTTATCATATTAAAGCAACTGTAGCCCCTGCTAGAGCAATAAAAGGCGAGGGAAGAGCTTTATGCAGTGTGCAGCTGATACTTAAGTTGGTCCTAACAGGGCTGCAGAGTGCTGAGGTCAACTGCTCTCAGATCAGGCCAGATCAGTGAAAACGAGTCAAGAGAAAAGCCCTCAGTGTCAGTTCATCACTATCGGTGCCTCAACAATTAATCACCTTTAGTAACGTGTGCGTCCAATGCTGGAAGGATGACTCTTTGTTGCGGCCAAAATTTCTACATGTTCGCTATGATATAAGAGTTTTTTTACCCAAGAGTTTTAATATTTACTCACATGATCATAGAGGAAAGTCATGTGTATTGGTATTGATGCAACGCATTTTGCATTGACTGGGAGCTTGCAATATAAAAAGAAAACTGAAAATAAAATGTTGAAACAGCTTAAAACAACTTTTGCTTATAAACATTGAGTTCATTTTTACCATTTTTTTGATCTTTTCCATTTAACCAAGTAAGTTTTGATGCCTAAACTGTTTACATATGAGGACTAATTGCTCACACACAAGTAATTAACTCTATTTTCAGGCGAAGCGCAATTAAGAACTATTTAATCTGACTCGAAATGAACAGTCTCTATACAAACGGCACTTGAGGTCTGATAAAGCAAATTAACTATAACCACAATGAACTGCTGAATGAACAGACAAAAGAAAATAAAAAAACAAACAAACCATTAACAGTTGTTTTGTTTCTTGCCTTTCTGCCAAACCAATTAAGTTCAACTTTTGATTTCTGCTGAGCTCCATTGTCTTTTGTTTTTGATTTGTAGTTGTTTAAAAAAGAGGTTGCTGCCTGAGAGGCTTAATTTAGGGCGAGATTTGCAATGAATTTGGCTTGTTCAACCAGAACTCATAAGATTGGTTCTGGATTGCAGCATTTTATGCTGTTAGGTGGTGCAATCAGCAAAATTGTTACTGGTCGGACAATTTTGTGTGGAACTACTGTGCAGACTGGACTAAATTCCAAGTACAGATAGGTATTAGTTAAATTTGCCTTAAAGTCTCAGCACAGCCATACCGGTGTTTTCACTTCCTCGTCTAGATTAGTGTTGTCTGCTCAGCTTGAAGTTGAGTGGAGTTACATGATGTCGCTACATCTTCGAACTTAAAGGAATGATAATTTTAAATTGTACCCAGGGGTGGAAAGAGAACTGGAAAATTGTACTCAATTAAAAGTACTGTCACCTTAAAGAAATTTACTCAAGTAGAGATAAGATTGCTCGAGCAAAAATTGTACCCAGGTAAAATTAAAAAGTAATCCTGTTTAAATGTACTCCGCATAAAAATTACGGCCCTAAATTATTAACGGGTGGGGGGGTAAAAAAAAAATGTATATGGTGATAATAATGTTGTATGATAGAACTATTTCCTTATTAGCTTCCATTGGTCGCCAGTCAAAAGTGATACTGGCATTGCAAGTGATGCCACCACAGTTAAAGTGGAAACCAGAAGTAGTCAAACTCTCAGGGGGATTGGTGTGTATGATAGATCTATTGAATCAAAGAACATCTTGAGCCTACAAGATAAAGAGCATTGAAATAACAATGCATATGCGCTTTTCCACGGTTAGAGGTGTCCCAAAAGCCAACCAATAAATTCCAGTCAGGCACTTTGCAGCCTGAGCATACAACTGATAATCCTAGATATACCACCTTTTGAAAGCTTTAGAATTGACCAGAAATGAGGACAAAGCTCAGAAAACATAACAAAAGCGACCAACAAATTTTGTAAAATACACCAAAATAAACAAGAAATATGGACACCACGCCGGCGTTCCAATTTAACTGGTGTTCATGTAGTCTTTGAATGTTTGTTTACATATTCCACTCCTTGTGCTCCAGATGTTGACATTTGCAGATTTGTCATTTTTGCGAATAGTAGGCCTTCCTGAGTGTCTGAAGTGTGACCATATATTGAAGATCTCGTCAAATGAAACGTAAACATCGCCAGTTAATGTAAAAGGCATATCCATGTCAATATCACTTACAGATAACATTACAAAATATTCTGGCCAAAAAAATACATAAATATTTATCAATCCCACAATGAGATTCAAAAGGATGCGTCTCAGTGATATAAAGCTCAGTCAGGTGCCTTCCTCGTTGCACCACCGATCTGCTCGACTGATGCCCTGTGTTACCTACATAAATGTCGTTTGCTCTGTCGGCTGTTTAACAGCTGTTAATAATTCAGGAAATACAGCAATGTTAACCAGTGATAGTCACAACCTAACACATGCAGACACTTCCTACTAAATAGCGAGCCTCAAAGACAAACGATTGCCTTACATAGCAAAACCCAGGTGTAATGAGGAATACACAAGGAAATTGCTTTTGCTTTTTGCTAAAATGTGCACATAGTGGTCATTGCAATGCACATACCAAACACATCATGACAGAGAACTTCAAGCGGTTACAAGGTCCAGAAACTATTTACAAAACCTGCCCCAATTACTCTCTACCTCTCTGCTTATAGAGACCTTGTTATAATTAGGAACTGTTTAAGTATTTGTTGTTGAGGTATTTACCCACTGGTGTCAAATAACTTAATTTTGGAAATTGCAACTCAACAATTACTTAATTAGGTACAAATTTAACTACTTCACCAATCAATCAATGCAGGTTAAACTCACAACCAATCGCTATCTGTATGCAACTTATATATATATATGTGTGTGTATATTTGGTAGTTAAAGGAGGGGAGTGTAGAATAGGAAAAGGGAAGGGAGGGGAGAATAGATATATTTTAATAGGGTAGATTGGAATAGGATTACATAGGAATAGACTTAGATTGACAAAGGAGAATATTCAGGTATTATTAGATAAGAATAGGGATAGAACAGTCAGGTATGGACTTCCTGAGGCACAATGCCTATCCTATAGACTCTATATCCAAGGGCCGCTTTATTATAAAGAGAATGTGAAAATTGTACCATTAAATGTAAGTGGTAGGCCTTGTCATTTCAAACTATACTTCACTCATGTAGATTTACTAATATGCTGGGCCCATCAGATCGACAGCTTCACTATATATGCCGTAGACGGAAGCAGGGTGAACATCTCACTAAAGTGGTGACTTCTCCAGAGGAGGCAAGCCTGGTGTTCTTGGGTTTCCATGCTTATGACCATGGAGGCCATTGTGAGATGAAGAAAACAGTGGATGCCATTGCCTTAAGATACTACTGGCCTGAGATGGAAAAGAACATGCAAAAATGGGTGAGCTTTATCTAAGTTTGTATAGGATCTCTGTTAATGGTGATTTACTCTCACAACACAGTTACATGTGTCTTCACATGTACTGTTGACTCCGTCAGTGTTTTTAGATTTTGGAGTGTCTTAAATGCCAGGCCGGAAGGAATGTGCTGAAATTGAAGAAGGCCTATATCCCAATTGAGGTGACTGCATCCAAATTGTTTTGTTTTTCCCCCCAGAGTAAGGAAACATTTCCATAACATGCCCTCTTTCCTCAAATGCATAACTGAGCCACTTAAATTTGTAGGGATGGATCTGGGGGGAAAACTGATCCCAACCAAAAAGGGCCAGCAGTATATCTGTGTTATGATTGACCACTTTACAAATTGGCCATAAGCCTATCCTCCAAGGATAACACCAAAAGTGCCAGGCTTCTGACAGACCAAGGATGAGAGTTTGTTAATCAGGTAGGAACAATTTATTATGCTATCTTTGACTTATTCCCCATGGGGTCAATATTCATGTTTCAACTTTTTCTGTCAGATCATATGCAATGCGTATGAAAAACTTGGCACAAAAAGAAGTCTCCGCTCACCTTACCTTCCCTTCCCTTGTGCTTGGTGCAGAAAATGAATGGGACTATTCAAAGGTATTGTAAATGTCTGTTTTTGTTTTTTTTTAAATACTTTGCAATCCTCTAAGTGTCTACGTTGTGTATGTATGATCTCACAGGACTTTGTTGGGATCGCCACTTCCAAGCAACTCTTTGCATTAAGAACAAAGAAATAGTTAACAACAAAGTTTTCTCCCTATTTTTGATGTTTGGTTGGGAGGCTAGGTATTCTACCGAGGTTTCTGAAGTGTATGAGGTGCGCAAGTACTCCATACTTGTATTGTGTGTAGGAAATGATGGTGTTTGACTGCATGATTTCTGCAAGTCACCCATCTGATGTGCTGAAATTGTGCCAAGTGTGTGTATTTCTTGTTGCCACAGGTAACTGATGATCCTGTAGAGGCCATCGTTGGTCAAGAATCATTGTCTCCTGGTGTTCAGAACCTACCTGTGCACTACACTACTGCCCGGGAGAACATGGACAAAGTGAGGGCAAAAGTGAAGCGGAAGATAGAAGGATATTTAATAGACTCCTATCAAATGACTGCCATTTGGCATGGGAATTACAAAGGCCTTTAGGAAAGTAAGTAATAATAAATGTAATCAAACTGTGGACAATGAGGAGGTATTCAATGTCATTGTACTATATTGCATAATTGCAGGTTGACCCTTTGGATTATGATGTCATGATGGGAGCTGTTTGCAAGTGATACCATTGGACACTGACTGTAAGGGGCCTTGGCTATATCCAGATTACACATAACTCATGTTGATTTAATTGTTCCTTATGTATCTGTTGCTACATTTTCTAGGCAATCTATCCACAAAAGAAACACTCCTTCCATCTGGATCCATTCGGGGCTCAGACTGAGGCACTGAAGAAATGCAGTGATGTTACCAGGTAAGGGAGGGCCATAATGTGGGGAGGGTCCGTTGATTTCTGGTAAGGGCTTATGTTAAGAAATTCAGGAGCTCTCTACTAAACAGGGCTTTCATGAGGTAGCGAGGCTTTAACTGCTTAAGCTGGTCACGTGAAAGCATCACTCACCCACATCAACAAGGTGGAACCTTATGTGTCGTTATTGTGTGTAAGGTAAGCAAATGTACTTTTCATCTTTAGTCAGTTCAGATAAACACGTTACTGGATTTGTTAAGCTTCCATGCATCCTCTACTTATTTATTGCTGAAGGCTGCGGACATGATTTTAAAGGAGGAAGTGGTGGATCTTCCCTTTGATGAGCAGGGGATCAGTCATCTGATCATGGAAATAGCCCAAAAGCTCATCAAGGAAACAGTTTGGTTAATAATTTGTTTTCAGTAGTTAATGTAATGCAAGTGCTGTTTCTTTCAGGAAATAACATGACTATCTGTAATCAACAGATGATTTGTCTGAATTGTGTCCGGCGTGTGGTCAACATGACACACAGGTGCAATGCGTAAGGCAAGATTGGCGCATTGGTGTCTTAATGATTAATGTGTTAACTATGGAACTGCCATGTATGTCATTTTTTAACATTTCTTTTCCGCCAGATTGAGCTCAAGCTTTGAGGGAGCTGGTTCCACTGGAGCTGTGCTGGTCAACCACCTGTTGACAGAGACTTTTATTGGTCTGCATGTGCTTCACAAGAAGGAAAAAAGGAAAAAGAGTGCCTATTCTATTTGAGTTTATTCATTTTCTGTGTATTTCATGTTAAATGGATTGTTTATACTGAAACATTGCATAGTTTTGCTATTCTCAAAATGTATTTGATAATCTGGTGTCCACCACATTTCTTTTACATTTGTTTAAACGGGATTAGATCTCTGATATTACAGGTTGTTAATTCCCCTTGGCATACATATAATTGTCATGACAACTGAAAAATATAAGTGTTCAACACCAGAAATATCTGTGGCAAAATAATGTTCAAAACCTTGTGGCTCAGCATGTGTGTGGGGGGGGGGGGTATAGCTAGTCATCCTTTTGACCAGCAGGTTTGAATCCCGTTTACTTACTTATTTTTTTTCATTCATGCTAACAGTTTGTATTGTCTAAAAGTAAAGTTCATGACACGGAGAACTAAAAATGCATGTTTTAGCATTCTGCCATTTTTCAACGTCAGTTTTGGCTACCGCAATTTTCATGGATATGACAAATCTGCAACCATAAACATCTGTACTTTGTTCCGATAGGCTAAACTGTAAACGGTAAAATGTCTGCTCCGTCTCTCTGTCTCACTGGGCTCCACAAAGTTTTCAAACACTTTGAGATGAATGAGCTCTGCAGTCACAACGGGGGTTATCAAAAACAGCAGGAAGGTGGTGCACACCTCACTGAGGGTAGAAGTCAGCGCTGGGGGGTCAACTTTGAGCATTTTAGAATTTAGCATTTTAGCCAGACCCAGCACGCACCTGCTGGTCACACGTTGCAGGAGCTTTTGATTTATTGGTGTGCTCGCTGGGTGGTGCATTAAATCAGTAACTAACTAAGGTAGATGCAATCTATTCAATCTATTTTTTTAACTATGCTGACGTAATGCTAATCTTATGGCCGTACAATGACACCATCTGTAACTTTATTGCATTGTTGTGCGTGATGGGGAAAAGCTGATTGGTTTAGGTGTTGGATCAATAGGTTGACATTTTATAGAAGCTTTTAATCTTTTTGTTTAATTGTATATATTTTGATTTTATTAGTTGTTTTTGGCACTATGAAGGCTAATTCTGTTAACAGGATAGATGTTGCATGGTCAGTGGCGCTTCTATCATTCCGAGAGGCTGAACACATTCATCTCATAATACAGGTATGAAGCCCCGCAGCACTGCCAGACCTCAGGGACACTTTTCTGTAGCTGACCTCTTGGCACTGTGTCACCCTGTGGATCCACACAGAATCAAAAATCAGATGAAAAAACAGGAACTACGGCGTTGCGGAGGAGGTTTACTGCAGTTTTCATCAGCTGAATTTATTCACAGAGGTCAGAGGACTTCACAAAATATGCCTGTTTGTTAATGGCATGAATAGCAGTGGTTTGTCTACATATTGCAACCCCTGAAATTATGTTTACATACTACTAATTTGTCCCAGCAACATTTTTTGGAAATTTAGTGCCACTGAAAGTAGGTTTTTTATCAATATAATGAGGACGCAGTAATGAACATGTCTGTCGAGTCGCAAAATGTTCATGCTAAATGTTCACTGGCGTCATATTTCATTAGTTTTCCATAAAATATCTGCTCCTGCAAAGCAGTATCCACTCTCAGTAACTGAAGCATAATTTAACTTCTTTTTATAATCATATGATGTGTTCATCACCCACAGCACTTGGTTAATGTTAGTGAAATACTGTGGTTAAATACTGACAAAGTGAAGACTCTAGATGATGTATTAACATTTAACCGAAACCAAAATCTTTCACTAATATAGTACTTTTCTTGCCTAACCTAACAACCATGCAAATCCCGGTCTCTAGCATTAAACTCTGGTGCTTTGCAGGGCCACTATCCACCCCCGACCTGCGCCGTACAAAAACATAGCACCTCCTTCACAGGAAAAATGTAACTTAATCATTGCAGCAACTACATTTCCCAACAAAACATAACTGATGAGCCAAATTAGTGGTACATAAATTCAATTTCCCAGAGACGGTTGCATATTGAAAGAAAACTATAATAGTGATAATATAATGATCATTGTTGTTTCATATTGACATGATTTTTTGTCCGCCTCAGCGAGGCAGTCGACCAGGAATAAAACCAAAAAGAAATCAAAAACATCAGACAGACTTTAATAGCTCATTTTTTATTTCCTTTTAAATTCAGTAAATCCACTAAAATGATTGGCCATGCATAGTTTAATCCCTGCTTTTGGTGACAAGGGTAATACACACAAAGGGAAATACCATGATATATTATTGATCCGAGTAATTAGGAAATAGAATTGGTTGGCTTGCTCTTATTAAGAGCAGTCATAAAACACAGCCATCATAATTCCAAAGCTTCAAATGTGGCAACAGGTTGCCACATTTACCCTTTCCAGCAACGAGACTGGTCCACCTTAACTGAATGCAGCCATTAATGGAATTAGTTACACCTGTGTTTGACAAGTCATCATGCCCAATGTGAGAAAGGCCTACGTATTTCACGGCCATGCACAGTTATGCAGATGTTCTCACTTATTCTGGCTGATTAGACCCATGCTCAGGTTGAAGTTGGGAGAATCTCTGCTAGGAGTTGAGTGAGGTCACCTTATGTTTCACAGCAACAAGGAGGCACTTCCGATATTATATCTTTTAACTTTCTGTCTATTCGGAGATGGGACTATCGATGGGACATCTGCTGCTTGTGACCCCCTTGCACGTGGTCATATTTTAGCAGATATATCCAACCTGTTTTTCTATATAACATGCAGTAAGAAGGACTGCCATAGCTGGAAAAAAATTGGACTTTCTTCCACGGTCGTTTTATAGACATCGACCACTGTTGGCAGTCAAAGCAGCACTAATTAGATCAGATCACTAGCACAGTAACGTACAGTATAAGTAACAATATATCATAAGAGAAGTTGTCTGAGTGTGGGCATTCAAAACATTTGCTGATATTATATCTCTCTATTTAATATTGACTTAGTTAACTTACTTACTATAGACTTGACTTAAACCAGAAAGGCCTCAAAGAAGCTGAGAAACTGGATGCTCATTAGGATGAATGAAGGTTAAAAACACTGAGTTCGCATCATTTGGTGAAATTTTTCTTTTGGCTGTGTTTCTAACCCGCACTGAAGCAAAGGCCAGAAATAAAAACAAAGCAGGAGGCAGAGGTTCATTACAGCGCAGAGAACCAATTGGCCACACTATCGTTTTTCCAATAGAGCCAGCTAACCACTGCTTTGGGTGGTTATAGATTTATCTATCTCTGCTTCCTCTTCACCTCTTCACACATCACAGACTCTTGCTAAATGTTTCCCTTTGGGGATGAAGCGAGGGAAGTTGATAAATCGTGCTCATGTACTAGAGGCTTTTAACTGATCTCTGTGAACATTAGGCCACTGAGAGTCACCGGAGCATTTCCAGTGGTTTTCCCCCATGATGTCTATGTCAATATTGTTGTTTATTATGTTTATATTTTTTATGTAGAGTCTTCTAAACTAGGTCGTTCCATGGAGATTAAGTATTTTGTTTTCAACTGCAACGTGGGAAAAAAGTAAAATCGATTAAAAGCATAAAAGCTGCTGCCATGAATATAAACAATTGGCAAAACTGCATTAAAAGAGACTCCAAGGGTAAATTTCATGAGAGTTTGAAGCTAAACTTATCAATATTCTTATATTAACACTGGATCAAATGATTGTGTGTAACATGATAATTCACTCAGACTGCCAAACCCAAAGAATTAACATCCAACTCTGCAATTCCCCATAGCTCTATCAAGTGTTTAAGCACTTTTTTGCTCTTTGTTTTTGTTTTCCAGCCTACAAACTCTGCCCCTCATTAACCTCATTTCCAGCCATAACAGGCAGATGTTTTCAGTAAAAAAAAAAAAAACACCTCTGATAAACCAACTGTATGCCACCTGCCCAGCACCAAAGAGCCAGATGTTTTCCTCAGGAGTTAGTGGACACAAAAACAGAGCTAAAGGGAGAGTGAATATTGGACTTAAATTTGTAAAGTTGCCAGAAATGCTGCTGCAGAGGATTACTCTGTCTGCTGAATGTGTAAAAAAGTAATTGTCTGCTAACACGTTATAAATAGGTGATAGATAAATAATTGTCGTCTTTACCATTTCTGCTGCCGCAAAGAAATTCATTAATGTAACTTAAAAAGCCGTCATTATCTAATATTCAATTTAAACATACATTGAATGTTGAATGTTGAAATTAAACAAAAATCATTTTACTGAAATCTCGCTTTATTTATAAAAGCCTTATTTTCAAGAAATACTTTTAGAAAAATCAGGATTAATATGATTACATTATCTGTGTAGAGTAGGAAATAATAAAAAAATGGAGTCACGGTTTTAAGAGTTTAAAAAAGAGCAGAGAGAAGAAAGGGATTCATTCCCATAAAACTAGACTCTGCTGACTATTTAATATTTTAAAAGTACAATCATCTCTTATGTTACTATTTTGAAACCAAAGCCGATTAAGGGTAATAACTTTCACTTTATCTCCAAAACCCTCATTTAGTAAAGGCGGCTCTCAAGTCCTTGTAATAATGAAAACTTGCATTTGGAGTTCAAACTCTTCATCCCCTCTTTACATTTTTACTGCAACGGAAAGACAACGATCCTCCTTTTGCTGCTGCATTGCTGTTGCTGTTGCCTCCATTATGAAAATTACATCACCTCCTCCGCCCCTACGTAGCCCCGTCTCCACCACTTTTCTCCCACTGCTACTGGCTGCCACGACACCTCTCTCATAAGTCATCCTGCTATATGGCTGCCGTCAAGTGATGAAATGGTTTCCTTGACCAGAGCGGGGCCTGGCAGTTGTTTTAGTGTTTGGGTTTTAGCAAAACGATAAAGCATAACTGGCTAACCCCTGGCTGACAGAGAGCTATATCCAATGGGTCTGTCCCTGTTGTGCCAAAATCGCTTGCTGTATTTCAATTAGGTGGTTCAGGAGTGAAAAAGCCAACATCAGACATTCCGAGTCACTATCAGTACGAGTCACTGTTAATGCATACATGCACACAGTCACACACAAACGCAGGGCTGACATAGTTCCTTGTAGAAGGCAAATATGTCTTTGGAATTATAATGGCTGTGTTTTATGACTGCTCTTAATAAGAGCAAGCCAACCAATTCTATTTCCTAATTACTCGGATCAATAATATATCATGGTATTTCCCTTTGTGTGTATTACCCTTGTCACCAAAAGCAGGAATTAAACTATGCATGGCCAATCATTTTAGTGGATTTACTGAATTTTAAAAGGAAATAAAATATGAGCTATTGAAGTCTGCCTGGGTGCACATCTGTTTTAGCAATGCTAGTGACAGGGCTTTAGGTTGCCGGTCAGACGGTCGGTCGGTCCACTACTTTGGTCCAGAGTGACCAAATAATGGATAGATAGCCGCAAAATTCGGTGCAGATATTCACATTCACCAGAAAAGGAATCCTAATTACTTTGGTGATTCAGTTACTTTATTTAGTGCCACCAACAGGTCAAAATTTTCAATTATCCACTGAGATATCTCAGTATCTACTAGATGCTGTGGTACAGAATTTGGTACAGACAGGACACATATATATAAAAATAACATCACTACAAATCAACAGCACTCTATAAGACCTCTGTTTCTCTGACAAGCAGTGACGGCATTAATACCAGTTACTGACAACACAACTAAAATATCCTCTGGACCCAAAAGAACCCAGGTGAAGCTAACTATTGATGAAAACTCTGACAATGTTGAAAGTCCCCCCTCCAGAGCTTGACACTAGGAGACTGTTTTTAATTTACTCTCCTGAAGATGAAAGGGTTTTTCTGTGACCATCTTTAATGTGAGTTTATGACATGGGTGTACGAGCATGTTTTCTGACATCACAGCTAGATGGAAAGACATTTAGTGGTCTAATATGCAGCTCCCATACTATTCGATGACATGGGAGACATCTTGTGTCCAGTAATTAAAGTTAAGAAATTAAATATTCATAACTTCTGGACTTTTCAATGAAGGAGAAAGAGTACATGTATTTTTAAAAAATCACTGACTAGGTAATTTGATTAAAAACCATGTCATATGTCATGCAGTACAGTAATGACTCCCGCCACCATATATATTTTAGTTCTTGCCTAAAAACTGTAAAAAAAAAAAAAATTTAAAAAAAATGTATGCAGTAAACTGTTAAAATCACGGTTGAAAAAGAAATAAATAACCCTTTTATGGTGTTACAGTATATTGTAAAGGCTTGGTTAGGTTTAGGCACAAAAACAACTTGGTTAAGTTTAGGGACAGGCCATGATTTGGGTTAAAGTAATTACTTCCTTAAGGTTAGAAGACCTCCATTGTAACGGTTATAGTAATAAACACGTTCATAAGGTCTGGAATAGTCATGGATAAAGGAAACTGTGTTGACTATCGGCTTGAAACAGAAAAGAACTGCTGTCTCCTTAGGTCCAATGCTATGTCAACCCATCTATTCAACCTGACTTCCTCTCTTTCGCTCTATGACAACACCACCTGACTTCCTCCATTGCTACTGCCATAACTACTACGGCCACTAGAGGGCTTCGTCACTCCAACGTAAACTGTCGTTTTAGGGCATTTGCTGAAAACCCTGACGCTGTGTCATATGACTGCTAGATGTCGCTTAACAATAAAACGTAACTAATACAATACAAACTTGTAATAAGCTGCTTGCAAAAATGACCCATGAGGTCATTTTTTATGGGAGGACAATCTCTACAATATCAACATATTGACCTTTCTGTGTTCACTATTCTCACACAAAAAATATTATAATACTGTCACACACTTTTCTCTTTTAAAAAATGTATGTTCACAACATAATTATTCCTTTTTGTATAGGCTAACATACCAAACCATAGGTACCTTTACTTTCAAACCACTCTTCACCACCATTGCATAAAAAAACAACTAAAAAAAAAGGTGAAAAGGTGAAAAACTGGTTATTTTAAGCTCGCACAGTGAACATCAACATCTGTCTCTCTCAATTCCTCTCTTTCCTTTTCTCTCCAGCTCACTTCACCTTCTTTTTTTCTCTTCTTCTGCTCCAGAAAAGCTTTATCTTCTGTACCTCCTGTTCTATTGTGCAGTGAAGGTGCCCTCATCAAAGTGAAGCAAAAGGGCGAGGAGAGGGTTCAGCATCCAGTACAAAGAACAAACGCTGCAACAATGTCTGGGTGTGTGTGTGTGTGTGTGTGTTTCAGTAACACCCACCAAAATGGCTGATTGAGACTCCCTTTATTCTTCTTAATGCAGAGTCTCGTTTATAACCGTAATAAGCTTTATGTATTTTTACAAAGTTCCAAAGTGCCTCACATTAAGCAAAACCATAGCAATAGAATACAAGTAATAAAAATGAAAAATAAAAGCATGCAACATAGAGGAAAAAGTATTTAAAGTAGTAAAGAACAGAAACTATGTGTGATATTCATCTTTGCTTATGGTAATAATGGTTTTAAAATTGATGTAGCAAATATTTATAGATGTTAAAATATTTTCTCCTATATTATTTAATGATATAAGAGATGGACTGGATGAAAGGATTATGTGTAGAGTGTCTGTGTAAGCAGTAATTTTCTTGAGTTATGGAAGACTTATGGTGACAAATGTCGACTAGAAAGTCACGTCAGTTGTTGATACAGTACCTTACTAAATCAGGTTAATGTAGTTTGAGGTTTAACATTAGATCCAGCTTTCTTCAGTTTTCCTCTTGTAATAGGCTATAACTTTGTGTGCCTTTGTTTTGTTTTTCACTAATATATTCCTCTCAAACTTAATTTCCCTTCACATTCGCTGTTAGGTGTGCGTAAACACCAACTGCAGACTGAATGTCTACAAACCCCATAGTGGAAATGTAACACCTGAGAGGCAAGGTGATCTTACCTTTCAAAAACAAAGAAGTCTCTTTGAACCTGCGGTGACTTTAAAAGAAACAAGCAAACTCAATTCAACAAAGCATGGTCTGAATGAACAGTGTGTTACTGATGCCACACAGAAAGCGGGAAGGAAAAGAATAGAGAGAGGAAGCTGTGAGTCCTTGTGTTCGTGTGCTTCTGAACATTCAAGTTTACTTTAGGTTTCCTTAATTCACCAGAATCACGGAATGCAGAGGGCCAAAGGATAAAAACCCTCAATCTCAGTTTATTTTTGATTTAATTCTTTCACCGTTGGTCCACCATTGGCTATTTATTGAGGGTTATTATCTGGACTATAGGTTAGATGTCAGTCTAATTTGGGTCATTTTATTTGGCTTAAATGCACCATGTATCAGAGCAAAGCTGTTAAAGCTGAAAAATTAAAAGGTTGCACTTACTGGTTGTTAGAAGTAGAAATGTTCATCACAGCCCACACAAAGGTTTTAGAAACGACAACATCCTGATGATTTTCCTATTCTCTGAGTCAAACCAAGTGTGGAGCTATAGTTCATCCTCTTGGAACAACACTTGTGCTTCACAAACATGTAATACGATTTAGGGGTTTTTTTTGTCGTGTCAACAGTTTACACTTTTTCGTTTTATCACCAAAACACACTGTCCTATAAAACATGTTGAAGACAGTTATTTCCTCATGAAACATTTGCAAAGTCAGTTTTTAAATATGTTGGAACCTGCATTGTTTAAATCCATGTTCTCAAGCTAACAGTCTTCTAGCTTATTGCTATGTGCTATGTGTATCAGTATGTTACTGTCACCAACTGTCAATCAATAGAATAACCGGCAGCAGGAATGTGTTTTGCCTGCTTGCACGTGTGCATTCATTAGTATCCTTGTGCATTTGCAAAAGCAAAAAAAAAGCAGAATCCCTGCATTGAAGCATTGATGCATACTGTAGTGCTACCAGTGGTCAAAAATTCCTGGAGGGTACTTAAATACAGAGCGCCTGAAATTAGTTTGGTGTCGATGGTCTGCAAGCGTTATTGTGTTCATGAAGATGTTTCAGATAAGTTGCCTGTTCATGTTGCGTTCGCGCCGCCTGGTTTGTAAAACAGATGACACAACATATTTACTGAAGTGATGAAGTCAGATGGCTTTCACATTGTCAGTTGCAGAGTATGGAGAGTGTCTCCATCCTTTGTAAACGCACCATCTGTTAGTGTCTCACCACACTCAACCACACAGATTTATAGAATAACAATATGTCAATAAACATTCTGGATTTTCAGCTTTGAAGAATAGAAAGGCAAGGCATCCGACAGATCGTAGGTTTAGGTTTGGTTAGGTTAGGGCACCAAAAAGATGGTCAGGGAAAGATCACGGTCGTGTCTACCAACACCGACTGTCAGTCAACCATCCATCCACCCCAACCTCCTCCCTAGGCAGACATTGTGGCTCAAATACAACGTCGCAAGGGGGCTTTGTCATTTGAACGTAAAACATATGTCATTTGGGGACGCTTGGTCTTCGAACACCAAGGGCTGAAAAACACACAAACTAGCAACAAACCTGAACTGGATGATTACTCTAAACAAAAAGCTATTTTTCAGCCGATGATTACATCCTTGAAACTTCACCCAGCAGATCCAGTTTTTTCAAAATCACTGACAGACCATTTAACATTATGGAGTCTTTGATAATACAATCTCTATTTCGGATTAAGTGGCTTTGCAAAGACACTAACTTGGATGTTGGCAGAAAATCGGCATGGTTTGGTAGGTTTCAGAAATATGTACAACACACAGTAGTTGAAATTGACAAAAAACTACATGTATATTAAATGAGTAAAAAAAATCACATCTAACCTCTTTACAAAATCCACGCTAATTAAAACCTTGTTCTGAGAGAGAAATGGGTGTAAGCTAATGTGAACACATTACTCAGTACTATTGAACTATTCTGCTAATTATATAAGAACAACGTGTCACATCTCCGACAGAACCATCTTAAAAATACTTTTATCACCCTCACCGAGGACTCAGCCACCAACTCCTCTCTCTCTCTGTCAGAAAACTTGGATAAGTGTAATGAAAGCCCCCAGGCAGAAATCTCTTATAGACAGAGGATAACAGGATGAGAATGTTTCCGAGAAATACTGTGGAGAGCAGGCCAAATACAGGAGGGCCAATTAATGCAAAAGAGACATACCTAAAAATACACACACATACACACCCACCACACGGGCTTGCTTATCAGAGGCTGGGAGAGGAAGATCAAAGTAGAAACTGCAAAGCATTGGGGGGGAGGGGTATGAGATTGAGACAGAGCTGAGAAGTACAATGCAGGATGTGAAGGACAGAGAAAAAAAGGAGGATAATGGATGAGAGGCAAAAGAAAAAGAAGATTGATAGAGAAAAGACAGAAAGAGAGAGAGACAGAAGCACTATGAGACAGAAATTAAATGCTCAAATCCAAACAGTCTGAGAGGAAGGCTGATACAGTCAAAGATTTAAAAGCAAGAGTTTTTGGATCTTGGTGTGATGGACAGAATAACTCTCTCGAGTAGAGAAAAGATACAGATAAAAAAGACAAATGACAAGGGCTGATAAAATGTTCAGAGTGCAGAGGGAGGAAAATAGGAAAAAGAAAAAGCAGAGTGAGGTAGACTGTGACAAGAATTTTGAAGAAGCCTTAAAACAGCTGGCATAATGAAGGATCTAATGTGGTAAAACTTGAGACATCAGCGCTTTAAACTGCAGGGTTTACTTTATTGTTGGAAGGGACAGGTGCACTTCAATCGTCTTTTTGAAGACCAAGATATTTAAAATTATTCTTTCTTGCAACTCAGAACTATTAATTATTGCCTTGGCTCATCCAGCAAAGTCCAGCCTTTTTAGAAGCCACCAGCCTGGGAGCAGCCAGTGAGCCCAGTGTGTCAAATCATGGCTGGATTCAACCACTAGGGGGTTCTGGTTATGGTTTATGTATGTATCTGAACACCTTTAAAGTACCCAAGTACAGTGGACACACAAGATTAACAAAGTGGAGCCTAATTTTTAGAGGCTGTCCTCCTATAAAAAACAACCCCATAGGTCGTCCGTGCAAGCAGCTTATAATGACCCATAGCAACATTTAATTTCTAGGTGACCTTTAGTAGCCATAGTAATTATAAAGGGGTTAAAAGAGGAAGTTAGGTGATGTAGTCTAGAGAGCGAAATGGTCCACACCTGTGGAGGTTGGGGTGGATGAATGGGTTGACAAACCACGGGATTTTCACACAGTGGACCACTGTTCATTTCCTGATTGAAACCGATGGTCAGTGTTGTTTCTTTTATCCATGACCGTTCCAAAACCTTTATTGTGTAACCATGACAACAGCGGTCCTCTAACCTTAAGGAAGTACTTATTTTAACCCAGACCACAATCCTTCTCTAAATTAGCCGAGTGGTCTTCTTACCAAAAAAGGAAACCGTTCCACAAACTTAACTGCATGTGTATTGTCATTACCAGGACAACCAAGGTCCAGTACACCTACTGTTGGCACGCGCCTATGGGTCTAATCCAAGGGTAGCGTCAAGCGAGCTATACTGTATGGTCGTTTAGGTTGGAAGACTTGTTGTGCTTTTACAGTGATAAGAATTTGTTAAGCCAGCACTGTGCACAGCCCCCAGTTTTGCTGTATGTCATTTAGTTTGTCATAATTCCCTTAAACACAATTGCTATTGGGATATGCACCTTGTGAGCACAGTATGAGCCAAAATAAAGATTTAAGACACAGACACTCCAAGGCCTAATTTGAATTTATTTCATTTTTCATATATATAAATTTTGTGTCTTGTACACTTTATGACCATGTTTTTATACATTATCTTGTCTCTTTCCTCTACTCGAGGGAGTTATTCTGTCCATCAAATCAAGATCCAAAAACTCTTGCTTTTAAATCTTTGACTGCAACTATCATCCTCTCAGACGGTTTGGATTTGAGCATTTCATGTCTGTCTCATTTTGCCTCTGGGTCTTTCCCTTTTCATAATTTCTATTTTGAAACTATGAATAAAGTCTACTGTCTTATATGGTGCTGCATACGTCAACAAAAAAGTAATTTCATAAACAGTGCCTTTTTTCAAATTAGATCTTGTTGAAAGAGACACTGAAATTAACAATCCGGTTTTTTCTGCTGGTGACTATATATACATATACACATACATATATATGTGTATATGTATATATATCTATTCATACATATATAGAGAGATATAAATAAGATATAGATATAGATATATACATATAAAATAAGGACCTTCAAACCTTAAAAAAAAATACAACAGTTGTACAGTTGCCACATGGTTGCTTCCAAGGTGCAATATTTCTTGGTCCAGGTTTAACCCATCACACATGGAACAGACTTGAGACTTGTTTCTGCCTCTCTGTGACATGTCGCCAAGCCTCTCCCCTCCCCTAAAGGTGATGGCCCCCGTATTTTCTTCTGAGTACTGAGAGAAAGCAAGAGGCTCCACTCTTGATGATAGCCAAGCTGAAGGTAAGGAACAAGGGCAATTAAGCTTTGTCAACACAGAGACACAAAACTCTGAGAGAAAACCGACTGGAACAAACATAAAGCCCGGACTGTGGCTATAATGCACAGTTCCGGAGAGACTGTAGGCTATGAAACTCACAGAGAGGAAATTAAATATAAAGGAAGCTGGGAAAAGGAACTTAGGCACACCACAGGTTTCACAAAGGTAATGAAGAAGAAAGCTACACTTCATATGTTTGTATTTCCACATCAGCTCACAGTGCTGCCTGAAATGCTACCAAATGTCTGAAAGCTTGAATGAATCCCAATGCATCCAAGAAACAGAAACCCAGAAAACCTCCCTTTCCTTCTGTGCAACCAGAAAACCCAGCCCTTATTTTACAAAAAACATTGTGGCGTCCCAAGGGGATAGGTGTAGTGTAAAGCTTCCCAGCATGTAGCAGAAAAAAATAAATCTAACTCGCTACAATATGTATGTAGCATGACTCTTAAGCCACCTGTAAGACCTAAACTCAGGTACCACTTTGCACTGGGTACTATAACACAGGATCCTGCAGGATAAAAACTCCCATAACACATATAGTATTCAGAGCAACTTTATTATGAATCACACTTTAGACCAGCGGGGCTGAAAGGCATCAGTCTTTCATTTCTACAAGTGCTGCTGGAGCTTTGATCCTTCAAGACTACTTCCTCTCTTCATGCACCTTGCATGAAGTTGTGCAAGATCCCCTACTCTGCACAGTTTCTTAAAATAGCGAAAAAGCTTAAATAACATACAGGATGTGGTGGATGACTTCAATGATAACATTCAGTTCTTAAAATAACATTTGGCATTAGTCACAATACCTATGAAAGACCAGGTACTGTACGAAAAAACTTTTTTTATGGATGTCCATTTGTTGAATTCACTTAATTGCAGTGTCCCATACTTTGGTCTTTGGCTGATAACTTTTCAATTTTCGGTCCCCTGTATAAAACACTATCTTACATACCAGACACTTACATACAGTATGTGGTGAGCAGAGGGTTGATGTTCAAATCCAAACCTGCCGAAACCTTTTCTTGAGCAGGACTCATCAGTGTGAGTCCTCCCCTTGACCAATCGCCGGCGAGGTAGCTAATAGGCCAGACCACATGATCTGATCGCTACAGCATGTGCTCTGATAAGCTCTGGCCTTAACCCAACTGTTTTATCCGTTATACCTCCAGGTCTCCCGCCGCTCAATATATTGACATCTTTTTTGTGAAAAAAAAAAGGGATACCTGCTGGAATGGGGTTATAAGAACCGGGCCAACCTAATCCAGCCGGTGCTGAAAATACAGAAATTATTACAGAGAAGGCAAAGTCAGTCAATATCCGTCAGAATTGTCCTTGATGGATAGTTTCACACGAGCAATCCGATTGGTCAGAGAAGCATTCCAGCTGTGCCAATTGTTCCCATAAAGCTGCACAATGCCAGCGGTGCTTTAGGTTGCTTTGATTGCTTCGCCTGTTTTTTTCTTACCATGGGAGGAAGTTAGTGATCTGTCTTTTCTGCTGGAAAGAAAAACTTTCAGACAGTAAACCTGCTGCTGTTTAAGCCATTTGTGTTTTGAGTTGTTTGGTGATGCCTATATTTGCTTCCTCTCTTACCTACCTGCATTACTATTATAATGAAGAAGACTCTCAAGACATTTTGCTATAATTAATTAAAGCAAAGGCTGGGGGTTTTGTTGTGCCCATTAAATTGAGATGATTTTCAACACAGGAAGGTATTAGATATTTAATTATTCTCCCAACATGAGAGAAAAAACAACAAGATGATAATTAGCCAATTCCAGCTTCTGTTCACAAAGTCACAGACAAAAATCTGTGGTGTTTTGTTATCTTGGTTTACAGCAGTCGACCAAAGTGACAAATCTCATAAATCAGAATATTTATCAGCTTAATAGTGTGAGTGAGAGCTTCATTTCTTTGTATTTTTGTGTGATCACTAGTCCCGAGATGATAATGTGAGAAAGCATTAATTAATCCAAATTTTATTCATTTGATTAAAATAAATTTGAGAATCCACCAGGTATCCTGGCAGATTATTTGGGAGCAATGTTTAGCATTTTTTAGAGTTAGATCGGATTTCATGACAACATATTACACCCATTTTTGAAAGTTCACACCTGAAGATCATTGAAGATTAACCATTTATAATGCTGAATGCACGGTATTCTTTGCGTGAAAACAGAGCTATTCTGTAAGCAAATGTCATAACTAATCAGGCTGATCAGGCTTTAAAGTCAGTTTTACTCTTAATGTTTTTTTAGGATCTTCAACTGAAGGATGTTGTTGTCTTGAGGAAATTTCTTATGAAAGTAAGAGAACCCTTTTCAAAAGCCACCGGATAACCATTGTCAAGATTTTCACCCTTCAGTGACCAAAAGTAGTGAGATTTTCCAGCTGGTAGATTTCATTTTTTGCTGTCTTCCAGATAGATTTGCCCGGCATAACTTTGTACAAATATCCACAAAGCCTGGTTATCTTATCTGCTGATGACATGCAGCCAGCAGCCATCACTTCCTGCTTTTTCATCTTGTGATGAATATGCAGGTGGGAGTTCAGTGTCTTGAAAAAGGACAGTCCGATTATTTTGAATACACAAAGGGGTCAAAACTATGACTTTTCACACGCTTTTCTGTGTAACCTACAGAAACAGAGATGCCGTTTTAAAAAGGTTAATATGTAGTACTTGTGTGTTACACCCAAATCCATCCTCAGTTTAGATCATTATAACAAACTAAGCTGCTTAGAGTGATTTTCTCTCATTTTCTGTCATAGATTCTACTATGAAACTATATATTTTTAGGGATTTTTTTTAATAATGGGGACTGAAGAATGAGGATTACGTTCTATTTTTTGCCCACTATCACTGAAAATTATGCTCAGTAGGAATCAGATCATAAACATATATTGTTTCCTTGTGAAACATCTTTGTTGCTTTAAAAAGTTTTAAATGGTTTCATTTTAAAGTAGGTTGATCCCCTCTTTGAAAAATTGTGCTCTGACAAAATGACTGCTAGCTGGGAGTTGAAACAGTATGTTAAATATAATTTAAGCTATGCACAATGAAAAGGCTTTGTTACAAAATAGTTAACACTTTTGAGGTGATAAACTTTTTCTGGTTGTATATACCTTGTTGGAATGAATTCTGATATGTCGTGCTGCAGTTTAAAGTAGAGTCGACTGATTTAAGTGGGATCTGTTGGCTTCTGTAGAGGCAGTGTTTCAGCTCAGGTCGACATTAGGACAAAATCTGCTCAATAAACACAATGTGACAGCCATTAATCAAAACTAGACAAAGAAATGCATTTCCAGTTTTGTCTGCCTTTCTTTCTCTCTGCTTCTATCTGTCTTGTCAGTCTCCGCTGTTTACAAACTTTAAAAGACAGATTTGCCATGATAAACTTTTTATACTTTTTGCTGTCCTGAAAATCCATCTCAGTGGTGTTTTGTGATATTAAAGACTCTGAATATACAGACAAAGCGACTCCGTTTTTCCTCCCTTTGGTGTTTCTCAGAGATTCTGGGCAATCATGGCACATATGGTTTCCAACACATATTGTTAGAAAAAGTATAAAATTGTTGTTTTTCAGCTCAGATTCCCCTTTGTTATGCTGATATGTTATTTTTTGTCACAGAGCAAAAAACAATGGAATACCACATGAAAAGCTATATTTTTATTTGTTCAGGCAACATTTTGATGCGGAGTCTGTTACACACACTCGATACATGCTTGCTGCATAGTCTCTTACACAGTATGTGGTACGCCTCCACCATCATTCAGTTTGTTAAAAGACACAGCAGAAAATCAACTGAAACTCACAAGTTTGACTGATTCCCTTATTCGTGCGTGCATGCTGCCTCCTTGTGGTGAAAACCTATTTTAGCTTATAGCAATCCTGCTGCAGGAGTCTACGTTTTTACGACAGCTCATCTCAATTACATGACAGCATCAGATGAAAAAATTGTGATCTTTTAACCTGCCTTGCTGCAGCAGTTGCTTTTTACTTCAGTTCATCATTTAGTATAAAAGTTTAAGGACAGAAACTACTGATGAAAATACAGTTTTTTTGCAAAGTGCACTTTCACTTTTGCTAAATTTAGGCTAGATTTGTGTCCTAGAATCAAAACACCCTTTCAACTGCTTTTAGCTCCATAAATATGTAATAGCTTTTAACCACAATTTTTCAGCTCAGCCTGTCACTGACATAATGAAAGGATACAACCTCTGAGCTTAATACGATCAAAGGGGATCAAAGTGAATGTCTAGCAAGCAAAGTGTCCAGTTTAGTTAGTGATGCCAACACATTTAAGCTGGGCATTTACTGCATAAAGAGCTGGATCACAGAAGGCATCTGTGATATAAATACTTCCTTGATCCGCCTCAAAAAAATCTGCCTGAAGAAGATATCTTAGATTTATTGTTTGAACTGGACGAACATGGGAGCATCAGCCACAGAAATTAAAGATACAGGGAGGGTACTGTACACAATTTGTGCTTTATTGCAAAAAAAAAAAGATTGTACAGTTTCTACTGTTGATTGTAAGAGCACTGTTGATCTATCACCTCTACACAGGACACCACCCGCCCTCATATTCTAGCTAGTATGACTGAATGGTACAGTGCAACTCATTATCCCTCACCCACTGCATACCTTGTAATGCAGACAAGACAGACGAAAACAACTGCCAGAAAGCGATAAAGACTGATAACAAATATGTGGATTCATGTGGCAGGTCCTGCAATTCAATTAAAGGCATGAGACGGCAACAGCAGAAAAAACATGGCTGTGATGAACTGGTAAGAGTGTCAGTGACCTAAAAAAATGTGGTCGCTCTGTGTGTGTGTGTATGTGTGTTTTGTTTTTTTGGTGCTCATGAAAACGTCAGGCCACATACAGCGTGCAAAATGTCTGATGAACAGACAACACTCCACCAACTTTGTACTAAGGAGGTAACTTAAAAATTAAAAGTTCTGTGTCAGCAGGAGGGAACACAGCCATCACTTTTTGCCACAATGAAGACCATAAAAGATTGATAGAGACTTCACCGAAGTCATAAAACAAAGAGGGCAAGCCCCAGGATTTATGCATAGCAAAATCTGGGCAGTAGAAGTAGAACCATATAACACAAGTTAAATATAAACTGATGAACGGGGAAAAGGTCTGGCAATAAAAGCTTCCCCCATACATTATTAGTACATTCTAACCTGAACAATATCCGTCTTGATTTAAATGGCTTAAGCAAATGAACATACCCCTCGCCTGAAGAGTAGTCACCTTCCTTGACTTAATGCTTAACATGCAGCTTCATTTCATAACATATAGAGATTTTATATCCCTTACATAATGTCAAATCAAAATGAAAAGGCTATTATGTGTTTCTTTAAAGGTATAACAGAAATTATAAGTAATGGTAAAAAAAAAATGACCAAAAAAAAAAATTGTCATCCAAGAATTTTATATGAAATGCTAAGGAATATTTCACCTTCATATATATTAAAATCAATTTTCCCAATGTTTCTTTTTTTTTAGTGTAAAGTACTTTACTTACAGTAGCTCTATGGCAACCATTTCAACATGATGAACAGTTTTTGGAATGACACATATACACACATACATGTGTGTGTGCGTGTGCGTATGTATGTATGCATGCATATATGTATATAAAAAATGTATGTATCTGTTTCTCCTAATTGCTGCTTTGTTTGCATACTTACACCTTTACAGAAGTAAAGGCGTACAAAAGTATTCATGACACAGGAAGTGCTTTGAAAAGAAATGCTTAGTGTGTCAATTCATATATTGGCTAACTGCTGAGAGATTAATCTGTTAGTGATCTTGGGGGAAATAATCAACTGTTAGAATTAAGCCTTATATTATCACCTAAGAGTTACATTAACATGTAATTCTTCCAACTCTTTAAATTGAGTATTAAATTATATGAAGACATTATGCAAGAAGGAAAACAAATAGGTGTAGAGGGACCATGAGGTTGAAATCTCAAAAATAAAGATAAATATAAGACCCATAATAAACCAAAATATTTAATCCCAAGAAGCTATTAATTTAGAAAAACCAATAAGAAATAACATTAAAATATAACCAATAAGAATAACAGAGGAAGAGTAAAAATATCTCTATGCAGACAACAAAAAAATCGTGAACATAGTTCTATTCCCAAGACACAACACTCCCTGCTCTCCAGCTGGCCTGTAAAGCAAGAGAAAGCATCAGTCAAGCTCCAACAAAGCAAAGCAGCTTGACAATGCAAATAGCCAGGAAGGAAGGCTAACTGGCTCTGTGCAGGTATGGACATATTGGTCCTCTGAACGTCGATCAAAAAATGTAGTCTCGGGTCATCTTGAGGGACGGCATAGCTTCGTTGACATTCTGGTCCAGGCGGTGATACTCCACACTGTTGCGGGAACAAAGACTGTCCTTCCAGCGCCGACTCTGAGCCAGGAGGAAGATCTGGAAAGAAGAAAAAAAAAAAAGAAGCAAAGATGCAGATAGAAATCAAATAAATATGACTGATGTACAAGTGTTGATCAAGTAAAATTATTTCTTGGTTGACAGGCTAGCAGAAAAGATGAAAAACTACATAATTGAAATCCTTACTTCAGCTGTAAAACCAAATTTTACATGGGGCCAGTATTATATACATTCTAAAACCTTCATCTGCAGATCGACAGAGAAAAATCTTGTGCTTTAGAAAGAAAAAAAGATTGCATGTTCTTCACCAGAAACCTGACCTATGCTTTATGCTATGCTATGATCATTTATTCCACAGTACACATGGAGAATAGACCAAACCACCACCAGTTTTGTTGAAAACCTGTTAACGAATGCAGTGCTTAAGTTGTTCAACTGAGGACACTGAATGTTTTTGTCACATTTGGTTATTCTTACATTGTAAAGCACTCCTTTTTATTGTGTGTCATTGTGCGGGTGAGAACACTGCTGTAAATGGCTCAGAAAAATCCTCACTGTTTTCACTACCAAATCTAAAGTTTTATACTTGCATAAATCAGCATGTTGGAATAAATAGAAACATGACAAATATTTCAGGCACTCAATTTTGTTGCACTGAAAGTGTAATTCAAGATATAAGAAACACTACCTTATCTGATCAAGCCTCAAATTGTGCGAATTTTTACCCCAAACAAAATACAGGAGTGTTTTATAGGGCTGTGTGATGGTTCATTTTTATCTATTAATCTGCTAATTCTTTTTTTCAATTAATCATTGTGTGGTCTACAATTTGTAGAAAAACAGAAAAAATTCTGAAAAACAGCAAGCTCCAAAGTCCCAAGGTGAAATCTCTGGCTCCGGATATCAAAATGTTTAATTTCCCTAAACAATAGCCCAAGGTAATTCCACTTACAACAACATATAATGAAGAAAACCAGCAAAAACTCAGATTTGAGAAGCTGTTACTATAATTGCTCATTAATTTTTGTCCATCAATTATTTAATAGTTTCAACACTAGTCTCTTCTACAGGAATATGAACTTTTCAATTTATAGAAATAATAAACAATCACATGCCGTCTCCACAACATTCAGAAATTACTGCTAAGGTAATATCAGCCCTGAGCAAACAGGACTTATGCCGCATCATCATCTCTGGCCTCTACATCACAAGGAGCTGCCCAGCTGTCGTCATGCCAACACTCACCTTCCTCTTGTTGTGATAGGTGATGTAGATGATGGCCACCAGGAAAGCCAAGATGACCAGATGAAAGAAGAAGTGGGAGTCCTCATCCTCTGTGTTGTAGCTATCTGCTTCCTTGTAATGGGTCACCTCCATCCTGTCTGGCTGCTGCTTGCTCAAAGTCTGGTCTTTGAAATCGTCATTGCCGTCATATTCACTGTCCGCGCCGTCAGTGTTCTCAATGTTTTCTATGTCGTCATCATAGGCAGCGTTGTTGGTAGCATCGTCATCATCTTCGTCTTTTTCGTTGTCATCTGGGTAACCATCCAAATCAATGTGAGGTGGTGCTGCTTTTTCAGTGGTCTGCAGCAGGTCTGATTCAGCGTCCTGCACTATGGACGGGCTCTGTTCCTTGGAGGGTTTAGACTCAGAGCCAGGTGGTTCTGGCTCTTCCGTTACAGGTTTGGCTGGTTCAGGGGCTTTGACAGAGGTGGTAGCAGCTTCTGGAGTAGAGGCTGGAATAACTTCAGAAACAACAGGTTCATCTGTTGCCTCAACGCTGTCTGGGTTAGCTTCAACTGTGTTTCCGTCCCTATTCTTGGAAGTTTCTTTCTGCAGTTTACCAGCAGAGGTAGCAATGATGAAGACTTGATGTATGTCCCCATTCTCTTTAGGCATTTTTGTTTCAATGACTGTTGTGATGTTGTCTTTAGGAGCCTCTGTTTCTGTTGTGGAATCATTGCCAGCAGGTATTGCAGGGTTCTTGGGATCTGTTACATTCTGCTCAGGCAGCAAAAGCTCTTTGTCACTTGTTTTCTTGTTCACAGGGGTAGGATTTTGAAACACAGATCCCTTCTGATTATCTATGTTTGGGGCTGTCAAGTAAGAGGGGAATAACAATGCAAGATGTTATATATGATTTTTGTAACTTAAGGTTGACAAATTACTTCTTAAAACACTTAAAACACACATACCAAGTTGAAATGTTTGCATGTTAAACAAAATGTGTACTTTCCATCAAGGAGGGGCACTTAACTAACCACTTTATAGGCTTACCAGCTATTGATGCAGTGAGTCCAAATTCAGTCTGAATTTTCAGTTTCAACCTATCTCAAGAACTAAACTTTCGTCTAAAGTAGAATATGGATAACTCGTCATGAGTGAGTCAATCAAAGAAATAACACAAAAATCAATGTTCTTTCACTTACAGCAGAATGGAGTTTGTACTCTTTCTACAGATATTCCTGCAACCACACTGTATGATCACACCAGCACCTATGGCTGGTGAAAGGAGCTTGTCCTCTTACTAGAGAGACTGCCAATGCCCTCTAAAAATTCCCTTGGGCAAGGCCGTTATACCTCCAGCTGACACAGAAAAGATGCGGGACATTTTCACTCAACAGCAGCTTGTTTGTGTGTGATTGCTTGGAAACATTCATTCCCTTACAGCTTACAGCCAACAATGAGAGACTGTGTTTGAGACAACTTTTCCCCTTTAAGACACAATGTGATGTGTTATTGCATACTATACCATGCCGAAAGGCTTTTGGCAGTCCACCATATAATTTGTAATTTGTAAATTCACTGTATCAAAGACATTTCATTACATGACATATCTTTTATCAGGGGGTGTTAGCCAGGTTTTCCCATTTTTAGAGCCTGTTGAGTTTATAAAAGGCTGCAGTATAACTGACATAATATTTTCAGTTGCATAATAAAAAATGAAATGAAAATTTTAAATTCAATAATCTCCACAGCTAAATCAGTTCCTGACTGTGTCTTTAAATGAGAGCTGTACTTATTCTCATGCATCTGGCCAGCCTTCCTGAATCAATGACACCATTTAGCCAACAAGTGTCAACATTATTTCATCCTGTGGGACTAGGAGGCGTTGCTTAGGATGGGCGGATAACACTAGGGACTTGAAGCACAGAGTAAGACATACCCATGAGAAGAAAGGGACCATTCATACATATGAGCCATGGGCAGCATAAATAATCCTTGCTGAACAGGAGATCTTTGTTGTAGTAACAGTCGTAAGCTTTAATGAACGAAACAACATGTAGGAAATTCAGCTTTTGAGACTGAGCAGCTGGGTCACACTTTACAAAAGAATTTTTATAATATTTCCTCAAATCACAAATCTCACCAACAAGCAATAGGGCGTCTTCCTCAACTCTAAACTTGCACTCTTTTGGTTCTTGGGTCAGCTCTATTCAGAATAAAACTATGTGATACTTGTATGATGCCCAAAATAAATGTAGGTACTAGCTGAATGCTAGTCAATTTAGGCAAAGACTGGTTGAACAGTCAGACAATGATGTTTCTATTTCAGGCAAAATAAATATTTAGCAGGTTAGTGGCTGATCAAGTAAAGGTCATTATCCCTCTGTACAAACATTTTTTTTTGTTCCACACCCTGCTTTCCATTAACAAAAAACACAAGAATAAAATCCAAAGGGACATCCACAACATGGCGATTTCATGAACCAATACCAAACATTAGAGTTTATGTAACTGTAAGCAGTTGGTGTAACTTCAAATGTTTCAAAAGGTGATGAAATGTTAAGTTAGTAAATGCTGACTTGCAATCAGATATTGTTTTAATTCTAGGCTACAAAAGAGATAATATGTGTGTTATACACATTATACATAAAAAGACTTGCCTATTGCATACATAAGGTCTTTGATCTTCTTGGAAATAATTTCTAGAGAAATAGACCAGAAATAAGCTGCTTGACTGAGTACGATGGCGGTGATGGAGTGTCATATTATGAAAAAGAAATAAGACAGGGCCTTATTTCTAAGGCAATATTTACAATGCTGCAACCTGACAGCTAACCAAAAAGGCTGCGATGACATACATGCATTCATTTGAAAAGAAAAGCAAACACAGGCAAAGAAATCAAGACTGCTGACTCTACCTGAACAGCTGTAAGTTAATAAAATACACACAGTACACTGCCCAACCAAAGTCCAGTGCCACTGAGAACAATTTTACAGCCTTTACTGAGGCCCCAGTTCCTTGATGGTTAACTTCTGAGGGGTTTTCCTTAATGAGTGGTGGGGCTCCTGGATTGACAGGGGGTCAATTAACTGCTCAGATATATGACAAGGACATCTGGACCAAGTCACTATCTGACCACCACAAATCATTGCAGCTCAGGAGTCCCCGGGGGGGGGGGGGTCTCATAACATAACAGACATTTAGGTTAACTGTTCGAAGTCAAGGTTTATACCAAAACAGGGTCACGCTGGTTGTGAGTTTTGATATGTAAAAAATATATATACAACTTCCTGTTTGATGGTTTCGAGATTCGCGTTGAGATAAGCGTCTGTAGACCTTATAGAGTGATTGAAAACACTGTTAAGTACAAGTTAAACTTTCCTATTGAAATAAACGCACAGATAGTGACTAAACACACAGATGTTAACGCCAGAACGTTTCGACATTTTTTTCAACCGACAATCTCGCGCCGAACATTTTTTTCAACACAAGCCGGAGTCGTCAAAGTAATTTACTGAATACGGTAAGTTACTTTGTTGAACTGTACTGTATTACTTTGATAAGGGTTCGGGTTTTGAAAACTCTTTTACGACTTTTTCGGGAAATACAGGCCGCCTGTTATCGTCTTTTTCAACTGACACCGTGATTACTAGCATGACGTACTAGCCAACTAGCTACACTAACATTAGCTACCTGGCACTAGCTAGCTGGCTGGCTGGCTATCCAGCAGTGCTGTCGGTTGGTTAAAAGTATGACATACCTGTCATATTTGCTGGAGCTGACATGCAGCCGCTGGTTAACAGCTGGAGGAAAATAACCAGAGAAAGAGCAAAAATATTTCCCCTGCTTCGCCCCATCTTCCTGAATGTCGCCATGTTGATGCGTGAGTAACTGAAGAGGCGTGGTTTAGCATGGCTACATAAGCACAGGTCCTGAATGTTGCCAGATTTTACTGACAAAAAGTAGCCCAACCAGAGTCAAGCCCAATTTTTCATTTTAAATTTGGAGAAGGGCGTTTTGTACATACTACATATATATATACCTTGAACACACGTCTTTTGAATATTGTTGCATTAAGTATTCTTCACTCATATAAGCAGATGTAACAGCTAAACTTTTACAAGCCTGTATTTGTTTACATTTTGGAAAATTAATTATGCTGAATTCACTATCAACATTTCCTGTTTGCAATTTATCCATGGATATACTGTAAGCTGTCCCTGAACTACCCTCATACTGAAGAAAACTTAAAAACTTGTTGTTTTCAGGCAAGTTCTGCAGTTTTAAGGAGCATCTTTTCCTATAATTTCTAAGCTGGTTCCTGGGTGTTTGTTTGCGATTGACATAAGAGAAAATGATATCCAGGGAAAGTCTAAGTTGTACCGAAGCTAAAAATGTGTATATTGCATCTGTGTACTTAGAATTGACTCAGTTATGACTTCGATTTTTGACACAAATTGCAGCAATCGGGCCCTAAGGTTTTTAAAGTTGTCCACCTTAATCACTTCGCAGAGTTGTGCCTCACGGTGCCTGCAAGTTTGAAAACCAGTGGAATACAGTCTGACCTTTCAAAAGTGGAAACCACCCTCATGGTACAAAAAGTAGCCCAAATTATAACAAGCCACCAAATTCAAATCAAAGTACCCCGATGGGGCGTAAAAACTGCCCAAGCTGGCAACACTGTGAGAGCGTGACAGAGAGTGTGTAATTCACAATTTTGTAAATTGGATGCATGAGGTCTGAATCATTCTGTTGTAATTTATGTCAGTTGCTTCTAATGTGTCGTCACTCTCCAAATAAAACATTTTCACTTCAGAATGACATGTTGTATAACGTTAGGGCTGGACTATCACCCGGGCAAAGGGGGCAACTGCCAAGGAACCCCAGAAGCCCCAGGTTTACTCGAACCTATATAGTTTTTTAGAAATTTGCTTCACTAAACGACATTAATCAACCATGATGGGTTACCCATCCTCCATTTTGTGGTTCTGGTCATTTAGAGGGACTCTGAGTCAAAATCTAGTTTTAAAACCTTCATTGTTTTAGTTTTTATTATTCTCATTTGCTCTAAAGTTTAATGAAGCTACTTCAGTTTTTTTTGTGTGTAAAGTAATTAATACACAGAAAACCTGAGGCAAAGTAGTATTAATCCATCATAGGAGAACTGTAAGGCTGCAGCCAGCAATAACTTTCATTATCAGTGGGTCTGAGAATTATTTTCTTCAATAACTGATTGATTGTTCATTGTACAAAATATCAGAAAATAGTTTTAAAAAAAAGGCCCATTATTATTCCCTGAAGCCCAAGTCAACATACTCTAATGTCTCGTTTTATCTGACCAGCTGTCAAAAATACAAAGATGTTGAGTTCACTTTCATAGAAAACTGGGAAACTAAATATGAAAAAAAAAAAAAAAAATTCACATTTGAAAAGCTGGTATTAATGAATTTGGGAGGGATGGTGACAGGTCGCAGATATAAAATCCATTACATTGAACCATGTTCTACAGAACAGGCCTCTAAGACCCCATGCAAAAAGGCATCATTTTCTGCTTAGGCTTCTGAAACGTGTCATCAGTTCAAAGGTCATGTTCATAACCAGTTCTCATAAAACAGGGTAAGCCGTTAAATATTAAGATAATAAAACAATGTTTTTTTTGTGCTGTAAAGAGGTTTCCAGTACTTCAAGCATCATGCCAACAATTTTAAAATCATTCAATTGAACTGAATTATAGAGTATTCATACCCGCTAATTCTAAACATGTATAGTGAGATCAAATGTCCATCACGGGCTTTTCGTTTAGGATGCATTGGAAGTAGTGATGCTTGACCAAGGTCGGTCATCTTATTGTCACACCCACACACATCCTTAAACATTTTCAAGCATATTTAAAAGTCTGCATAATTTTCATCAAATCAAATCAACTAATTGTTTCAGTAATTTACCAGGAAAAAATGTGAGGATTCACTGGGTTTATTTTGTTCACTGTAAATATTTGGGTTTGGGACTGTTTGTTAATTGGACTAAGCATGTCATTTTAAGATGAAACTTTGGTAAATTGCTATATACCTTTTCACTTCTTTCTGATATTATATAGACAAAATGACTTACATACAAGGTCAATTAATAAAAAAGATTAATCACTAAAGATAACCCTTAATTGCAGCTGTAAAGTGAAATAAACATTAACGCTTTGGTCCCGGTGCAAATCCAAATCAGCATAAAAGTTACTGTGTAATTTTCTGCTTCAAAATGCTTTTCAAATCATCCTCAGCTGTCACAAATGAATGGTTTTCACAGAATTTTAAATAAACATGGGCTGAAGTTATAATCACAAGATGCATCTTGTTATCACAATATGCCAAAAGACACAGGAACAAATACAATCAGAAACTGGTTCAAGATGTTCTTTATTTATTTCAGGGAATGACAATACTGTCAAGTACACTAAGCATGATTCCCATAGCCAGTTGTGGAAGACTACCATTTCCTGTCCACTGTATTTATTCTTTTCATTCTCCTTCAAAGAGGTACTTATCCAGAGAGATTCAACTGTGTGCATGATAGGTTCCCTTTCATTTGCTCAACCAGGAAGAATTGACAGGTCTTTACCTTTGTAACACTCCATAAATGGATTAAACTATGCAAGACTGTCAATAAAATAATATTATTTTTGCTATATGTAACAAAAGACATGATTCACACCAAATGCACAGACACAAAAGACAAGTGAGACAAAAACACAGAGTGTACACACTGGGCTGTAGTGTCTCTTTGAGCTACTGATAGCTGCTTACATCAGGGACAACTAACCCTTCCCATTGTATAATATATCCAGACAAACACCAGAGTTCTCCAGTGCAAAAGTGATCAAATAAAATAGTTATTTCACTACTACACCTATTGATTCGGGAGTGCTTAATGGTGCTGTGCAACAGTACCATCTGGTGGTGTAACTACTCAACTGCTAACTGTGTCATGCCCTTTATGCATTTTGGGCTGACCTAGTTTTGATCTTCCCTTTTATCTGCATTAGAAAGCAGAGACATACACAAATTAAAGCATTGGGTATGAATGTAGTGAAATGACAAAGAGTGAGGCCAACATGAATGTACTCAAGGCTACTTTTCCTTTGCAAGCTACACAATTCAAGATAAAACTTTCTATTAAACAGTTGTAGTTGTTCTGAACTGGGCTCTTTATTTTCAAAATATAATGTTCCCTTAAAGTGGTCCTTTAAAAGTGGTAAATCGTCGCAAAAACGATTTAACCTTTATGCTGTCTTGCTTCCTGCTGTAGCACATCTAGGGGAAACAGGGGTTCTGTGAGGGCTAGCTAATCAATACAAGATTTTGAATTTTTTTTTCTTTTTGTCGGGGAATGCGTGTGTGCTGGGAGGACTGGAAGGGCTTCTGTCTAATCCTCCTATGCTTGGAACTCGAGGCCGAGACCAAGCTTGTGGCCACCAGCGTTGATGTTCTTGCCATCAAGGAGAGCAGAGAGTGTCAGTTTAATGCCTACAGAAAAGGACATATCAGGATGAGTCATGCACAGACAACAAAACTGTGTGTAAATGTATACATTTTTACAACTTACAACTCTCCAAACATTACGCAGGCATCTTACTGAACTATTCAATTCTTGCCTGACTGAAGATCCCACCTCACCACTCCATTTTGCCAGTAACTTTTCTTTTTGCATTTGAGCAATTCCACAAAAACTCTACCACGAAGCCATAACTTGATGAAGTGTATACCTTGTATGTCTAAATTTTTAAGTTAATGAACTTTAGTTAAAATAATCCACACACATTACACATCTAAATTCCACTGCATAGATTATGATCTATTTCGAACTTTGAAAATCCTGGTTAAATGGCATTTTTCGTTCATAATGTTGTTTCAAGTACTTAGTAAACATTGGAATATTGTGGTCTTTGTGAACATGGTCAGTATTTTGGACCATTTAAGCACATGAGACCTAAATTATATACAGACTGCACTCACCTGGCTTCAGAGTCTGAGTGTAGCCGAGGCCCACGAGGCTGGAGTTGTTCACCTTGGCCTGTGTGGGAACCACAGATGAAAATCATATAGAGAACCACTCATATCACTAACAGATACATTTGTCATGCGATTCTGGGTAATTTATTGCCCGCTCCAAGCTAAATGTCAACAAAAACTAAACTGTGATTCATTTTGAACTCTGAAACCAATATTGTTTCAAAAGTGCCACCACTAAAATAGTTTCACTTCAGAATGGCATAATGGCCACGTTAGTAACATGCTAATTAGTTATATTTCTAGTTGTTATATATACATATAATTACACTAACAAACAAACCAGCCATTCACACTAATTGGCTCTGCTGAAAGTGGGATTTAAGGACTAATGTAATAGACAGGACTAAATAAGCCTGGGCCTTTCTGTAGCAGACAGACTCCTCCCATTGGCTATTTTGGCCTGGATTGGGCTGCTCTCAGACTCAACTAAGCGTGACGTGTTCACATGGACTTGCGTCCGTCCTTCCAACTTGGTCAGCTAGGCAAGACTTGCAGCAAAGACAGTGATCCAGATTATCAAAAAGGTCAAAACAAAAAACAAAAAACAAAAAACAGGAAGAGGCTCGTTTCATTGGCTTCTGCACTGCGTGACACTTTGAGTGAGCATGACACCAAACTGATTTTACAATCACACTATATCACTACTCAAATTACAACTTCAGATTAAAAACATTACTCACGGAGAAGGATGCATCTGGATCAATCTGATACTTGGCAGCAATGCCAAAGCGGGTGTTGCTGTTTCCAGCAGTCCAGGCCAGGTTGACGGCTGTCTCCAGCTGGTCATTCACCTTCTGGTAGATGGAGCCACCAAACTCAGTGCCATCATTTCTGAGTAAAAAAAAAAAAAAAGCAGATTGGAATATACATAAGTTACCGCAACACCAACACTGCTTCCTTACAGGTGATATTTTCCTCTCAACTGGACAAATTAAAGGTTGAGTGTTTTGTACAAAGAGTGTAGCTTACTTGGTATTTTGCATGTCTGTTAAAGACCTCCTCATATGAATGCACTGATACTGATATGAAGCCTACATTACTTCATCTGACCTCAGATCACCACCTCAGCTGTAGACTGAAACAGACAGGCTTGGCCAAGGACACAGCAGGAAACAAGACTAACACTGTGCCCTGCCCCTCCCTCTCTCGCACTGTCTGGCTGCACCTCACTCTGCCTTTTCACTGAGGCCTTTTATGGCTGCCAACCATTCACTCCAATTCCCTTGCAATATAGCAAATCCCATCATCTGGGTGTAAAAATAACTGCCAGGCACCTGGGTGAGTGGCAGATGGCCAAGCAGACAACAAGTTCGTCAGCCAGACAAGGATAAGAAAACAGAATTTGAAGGTGTCAGACTAGTCAAGGTTAATCATCTGAACTCCTTTTTAGCCTGTGACTTGGATTCAAGGACCATAAAACAGAAACACTAACTTAATATCAGAATGTAAAATTTAATTTTATTTCATATTTAGCTTAGTATTAAACTGAAAAAACATGCATGCACAATGGATTGAGGTGTGTCTAGGTGCTTACCCATCAACATTTCAGTGTTGTTGATTGTTTTTAATTATACATACCGCTACTGATATTTTTTTCTCTCAACAGCTCAGCTTTAGAATCAAGCATTAGGGTAGCATTGGCATACAGTGCATTCTTTCTCCTTACTACCTCACTTTTGAATTGAAACTGTGCTGTGGTTACGATATAATCAGACTGTTCATAAACTAACACTATACAAAGATGAGGAGAAGCCATCTTGGTTCAACAGTGAACTGGAAATGCACTGTGTGTGGTAAAATAGACAGATATGTGCGAGCATATTAGTCATGTCAATCTGTTGCTTCATGTTGTCTTACACATTTGTATGTAGCTGAAACTCATCAGTCTTGTATCCAACCGCAAAGTTGCTCTGGGTGATCCTGTTCCTGCCAGTCTCGAAGGTCATCTGGTAGCCGGCCAGCCAGCCCTCGAAGCCCACCACTGCTGCTCCATGGATGGCTGTACCATTAATGTCGTAGTGAACATCACAGCCAAGGTTGATGTGGTCGCACTTGTAGCCTGTCTTGATCTTGCCACTCTTCTTGCTGGCAAGATGTGAGAGAGAGAGAGGACAGATTGTTAATGTCTAGTACTCGTAATCTTTGTAGTATGCCCTTTATTTATTTCCCCAACCTGCACGGTCACTGACACCTGTAACATTATTTTAAACAAAGTGGCCAAGTAGCTTACACCCATACTTGTTGCTGACTCAACCTGCTGTATAAATAAATTTAAATTAAGTAAGCTATCATTCCACTTAACTCTTGATGTCTTACTGAAATTAACTACATTTTCAGGCTCTCATTCTGCTGTCCTTACCCAGTGTTTGGCGAGAAAGAGGAATCAAAAGTCAACTTCAGCCCCTTCGCCAACTATGGAAAAGGTAAGAAAGATTTTACAACAAGGCAAATGGCAGTAAATCCACTACTTGAGTTAGTGAATACAGAAAAAGGAATATATGTTACTGCTCAGAAACATTTTGCATGCTATGGGATGTGACTAAACAAATTAGATTTTGAGGTTGGAGATTAGACATCTCTAATATTTAGTCTAAAACACCCTGTGCAATTCTCAGATGTATTGTATTTATAATTCACAAATTCCGTGGTCAACAGCAACCAAATCACATTTTTTTAATATTACTTTTTTTAAAAACACATTTTTCAATTTTCTTGGCCCTATACTGTCACCAACCTGGTCTTCAAGGGTGATCTCGGTCCCCAGGGTGTTGTCAGTGTTCCACTTCTCTGTGAACGTAAGTCCGTGCTCCGCCCACTTGTACTTGGTCTCCAGGGATCCTGCAACCTTGCTGGTCTCAGTGTTGGCAGAGCCTGTGCTGGTGAACTCCTGCAGATGATAGAAAAGGTGTCAGGGTCATAGGGACACGTTAATTAACCAGGTACATTATCAGGTTAAAATAATCTTACTCTTGATGTGTTGTACCAAATTATACTTGTGTTAGGTGTTTACATAGGGTTTTAGATAGTGATGTATTCCTCGAATCCCACAAAAAATGTGTCCACAATCAATATCTAATACTCTTAATTACTTAATCACGGAAACAAGTAACCTCAGAAACCTTTGAACAGAATTTTGAGATATTCGGTGGTCTTGGACAATTGAATGACTAACTAGATTTTGGTGTTAAGCCCACTCTGAGATTTTCACATTAACTATTTAACTAACAATAACTTGACCCAAAAAACCTGAGGATGCATGTACAAGGTCAGAAAATCAATTTGGTCACAACAAATGACAACAAGAAACATGGCAGCTTCAGTAAATAAGGAGCAGAGGTTAACATGTTGTCATACTTATACTCTTACCTTTATTAATATTATAAACCCCAATGTGTCCTGGCAATGGTTAGGGGATCAGATAACTTGCCTGTTCATTATCAGCCAAGAGCCCCTTAAGCTATGACAGGACAGCTGCTGTCTGGGGCGGCAGCTCTGATAATCTGATAATGAATAGCAACGACTTACCAGTCCATTCTCAGACTTTGTTTTCAAGTCTAGCTTGATGAGCCCGAAGCCTGAAACAGACAATTTTTAGTGAAAGATGAAAATAATGTCTGGATGACAACACAAATATTACCAATCCAATGATAACCACTCTGAAACATGTCATTATTGAAGTACGTCAGGCTTCTCTACCGCATTTACAAGCACTGGCTAGCCCTCAAAACAAGTACCACTTTTATGCCAATACCAGTAGCAATTACCATGCTAAATTTTCCATTAACACACATTTAAAGAATCCCTTCAGATATTTCACAACCCAATTAAATCAAGCCATTGATTGGTGTCTGTGAAATACCAATTTTTATCAACCTCAAGTACATTTATAGTTATTACTGTAAATGACAGTGATTGAACGTGCATATTGATTTGATGTAGATTCTGTGAAAGCATTGGTGCTGTCAGTTATGAATTACAGCTAGGAGGCCGGTTAAATAGATCCTGGCTCGAGCCTAAAGCCCCATTAATGGCCCCACTCAGAATCGCAGCCATCAACTGATTGATCCAGCTACACTTCACATGAACCAGAGATCTCCATTTTCAGGTATCTTCTGGCCTGATATGATTGCTCACTCATCCCAGCTTCCCCTTCACTAAACCCTCCAATGAGTCACCCATTACTGTCCAACTTCATCTAAAGTTGCTGGTCACACCCTACAAAATGGTCACCAGCTGCACAACTACTCAACTACCATCAATTCCGAGGCTTTTCTGTGAAGGCGATGGATTCCAAATGTTCCTTATGACCACCCGCTAAGCCTGCAGTAAAACCCACAGTAATGAATTACAGTCAAGGCCAAACTGACTGAGATTCAGCCTTCATGTTATATATGAATCAGAATGCTGCAACAACCAGAGATTCATTGGATATTCAGTAACCCTTGAATCCACACAGCTGTGTGCATACACAAAACAAACCCAAGGACATGCACTCTAACTGCGGGTTCTGTACTCATCCTCAACATGTGTTCAGCTACTGGTAGGCTATAGATAGTACAGTAACTGTTTTTAATTGTTTTCTTTTGGCAAAATTTGGTGAACATTGCGTTGTATGGAGGGGCTGGATTTTAAACATTGAGAGGAAGTGTCACACTGAATCTTGCAAGAAATCTCCTTGATTAATTCATTGCACAATGTAGCAAGAACTTACTGTTCTTCCAGTGTAAAGAGTGATTAGCCATTACATATTTCTTTCAGTGGGAGAGGGTATAAATAACAACACTAAACTTACCAAAAAAAAAAAGAAATTCTACCACAGCAATGCAGCTAAGCATAAACATGCACTGAAGAAGCCAATATGCAAAATGTAAAATATTTAGCATCTCAGAATCACCTTCATAACAATTGTCATTGTCTTAGGCTTCCCATCGCAGCAGTATTTTACTGGGATTCAAACCATTTTCCTCTAAATCATACTGCTGTAAAAGTTGATAAAATAAGTGAGTATGACTGGCTGCTTGGTACTTACCATATCCCTTGGTAAAAACATCCCTGGCAGACTTTCCAAGGTCAACGTAAGTGGGAGGTACAGCCATTATCTGCAAAGCAAAAGATGATGACCAAGGCTGTGACTAAGAACAAGGCAGAAAACCAAAAAATTACAGACATCACTGCTGTCCTCCCTCTGTGTTACAGCTTTAGGATTGCCAGAGCTCACAGCGACACAGTAGAGGGAAAGACACACTAACACACAGACTGACAGATCAGATGTGATGTGATGTGCTTGGGCAGAGAGAAGTGCTGCTGAAAGGAGAAGGCTAAAGCAACTTGAGGTTACTGATGGATAGGAAAGTTATTAAGTTATCGGCTTACATGAGCTACACACAGGAACACAGTGACTCTCTCACTTGAGCAGACACATTCCTACAAACTTGCATTACTGAGAGTACAAAGGCCAGGTTGTATGCAGGTTTCATTTGGCATTACCTGTTAATTTCCAGTCTTTAGATTTTAAAGACATTAAAATACACGGTCAGTGCATTAATTGATGCCTTCCCGTATGCCCATTCAGTTTTTTAATTAGTTTATTTTAGAGAAAGGAAAGGTCATTTTTGACACTGTAATCATTTTCTTAAGTCAAATTTGATGTTTCAAAGTGGAAGAAGCCAAGTTTAGAAAGGACAATGAGCACCACAGACTGAAGCACAAGGCAGACCATTTGCTAACTCTCTGGACTGCCTGCTCTCATATATGTGTGCACTTCTTTGTCCTTCATTTTCTTAAACAGCCTGTTGTGCAAGACATGTCTATTTCATCATTAGAATAGATGTAGGTTCCATTTTTCAATAGCACAACAGTTATCAAGGTTCAGTAGTTACGCAAGACTATTGATAACATACATGTGCATATTGATAGAAGATAGAACAGGAATTTGAGCAGCTTGCCAGGTGAATGGCAACCTTAGGGCAGACAATTTCTCAATTAACATTTCTTAAATCCCAAGAACTACGACTATGCTACAGTATTGCAATACGTCTGCACGATTGAATGTGGTTTACTACTGCAATAAAACAATAAAATAATTATTCTCAAAATTAAAGTTAAAAGCACAAAAGCTTACACCTGGACTAAATAATATTGGAAACTGAGAAAGAAAAAAAAGGAAAAAAAAACAAAAAAAACACATGCATTGATAAATGCATATTAAAATAACTGTAAAGAGCAGCCGTCTAGCTGAGGGTTGGTCTACTTGATGACTAATCACTAAAATTGTATCAAAAAAACCTTCCCTTCATTGCATTCCTAGTTCAGTATTCCTGTCCAGTTCTTTCCCTCAAGCCCATTCAATTAGGTTTATGAGCAGGCTCACCTTTTATCAATAACCCCACTCGTTTATTACAGTTATAACATGGCCAATAGATTTCCTGCATTATATCCCCATGAACTTTCTCTCTCTTTATTTGGGGATAACATGTTCAACTGCATCCGCCACTATCTTTTGAAATTGTGAATTTTTGAAAACAGTGCAATATCAGCTCTGGCACATCAAATATATATCTGTCCCTGGCATGTTCTAAGGCCCATGTCTAGCCCACCTTCCCTGAACCATTCAGGACAATCCCCGTTCCAAACAGTCCTGAAGCTGGTCACCATGGGTATATTTATAGTCATAAGGAAGAACTTAGACATTAAGTGGAGTAATGTCACGTATCTGCAGTGCCTGGTAACACACACACACACATAATAAGTGTCAGCAGCCATAGAGGGCATAGGACTAGCACAACCATTTATTTATTTATTTATTTATATTTATATTTATATATATATATATATATATATATATAATCACACATATATACATATATACACACACACACACACACACACACACACGATAGCCTGTCAAGTCTTGTCACTGAGGCGTCCTGGGGTAAATTATATCTTCACATACACCAAATGACTTTGAAAGAGGGCATCAATCCCTCAGCATGATGAGGACCATGCATGAAATGCTACACTTCACTTAGCATCTAAGTTTGGGATCTATCACTGCCCTTCAATACCACCTTAGTTGTAGCCCAATTCAGGGAGATTCATTTGTGAGACAGACCTATAATCGAGTAGTAAAGTCTAGTCTCCCTCGGGAGTGAATAAAGCAGTGGCCTTGACTCATACAAAGAGGTTATGAAGTCAGTAAAGGCAGCCTCTCCCTGCCCTCGCCTGCTAACAGATTAGCATTAGCTAGCTATGAAGGTGGACAGCGGGCAAGCGAATCCTGTGAGTAACGTTATGACAAGGTGACAGGCAAGGAAGCCCGTAACTCGTCAAGGGGATAAAACCCGAGAACTAGCTAAGCTTCTTTGTCACTTGCCACCTGAATAACTGCTGACCACCGCACTGTCAAACGACCGCACCTCAAGACATTAGCCACCAAGCTAACAGAGGTTGGTTTGTAGAAGCGGCAGGCCTAGCATCTCTGCTGCACGTCGAGCTGCATCCCGCTCCGGTCAAAAATAAAAACGATGGATGAGACAGACAGCTCTGGGCTCCCGAGGTCAAAATCCGCCGGTTGTTAGCAGTGACAGAACTGTGCGCGCTAACGAAAAAGTCAGCTATGCTGCATTTCAGTACAAGATGCGTAACGTACCTCTGTGTGTTCCCGGACGACAAGGAAGGAGCTCGTCAACCGCACAAAGGGAGGAGAGAAGACCGAGATGAAGCGGCGTCACTTACGTTACAAGTCACGCAAGCAGCATCAGCCGCTTGTCATCGTCAAAGACACAACATTCAATCAAACAGCAAGATTGTTCACACCCTTTGTCAGCTCTCCAGCCTGAGTGTGCTAGCACTATATTAGTATTGAGTGTTATATTTGGTCAAGTACTTACACTTTAGAGTATTTACATTTTATCCTATCTACACTTCTACATCACGTCCTTTCAGAGGGAAATGTTTTACTTTTTAATCATTGCAGATAGATTTAGTCACCAGTTACTTTCCAGAGTACTGTTTTTCATACACAAAATATATAATGAGCTTGTGAAACATGATTTATTGTTATACATCGAATTGCTCAACAGCATAACAAGCAGGTAAAATGACCTCCGCGTTGACCATCTGCAACATTAAACATTAAAATGCTGCTATATCAAAATACTGATCCAATAATATAGCCTAATAATAATAAAAACAATAAGCCTAATAAACAAAAAGGGTGATTCTGCATAAAGAGTACTCTTACATTTGATAACCTTTATTGGTACTTATTTTTTTCTATAAGATTTTTACCTAAAGATCTGACAACTTGCTTCACCACTGCAGTACTTTGCACTAACAATTGGTTTTAATTTTACCTTAACCCAATAGGTAGCTGTTTTTAAAGGATAAGGCCAGTTTGTTAGCTTGAAAAAAATCAGAAGATCGTTTTCTCCAAGGCTGAAAAGAAAGAATAGATTGTTTAGGTTAGAAGAAAAAACGTGAACAGTCTGCTTTTTTCTTTCAGGCTGGTTGTTCCTTCAGTATGTGTTTCCATCTGGCCAATTAGGTTCTGATGTAGCCTACCATATGAAGGGGCTCCAAATTTTATACAGTCTGGATAGAAGCGGAATATATCCCAGCAAAGCAAATCACTGCAGAAAAATGCAAAAAGCAGGCTACATTTAGCTATAAACGAACAAATACTTCATCATTTAATCGACAATAATGAAAACAGTTATCTTATTTTCCACCCCTCATCCTCTGCCACAAGTTATTACACGCGAAAACGGAAATGGCAAGACGTGAACCCTCTCGCTTTGCACTGTTCTCTCTGGTACGGGCTGTGTATTACCTTGATGCAAGTGCAGTTCACACCGGCAGCACGCAAAACCGCAGCATCACTGAAAAAAAAACAAAAAAAAACAAAGTCCCCTTAACAGCTGACTGGAGATCAGCTTCATGCAGCTTCACGGCAGATCTCCTCCCAGCACATAGTTCATACAAAACCGTTCCGGGACAGGGTAGACACTTGAGCAGCTGTGATGTTACATCACATCTGTACAGAACAGGAGAGGACGTTGACCTCTGTCGTTATATGATGAAAGTAATTCACAACCTGTGAATACTACGGAGCTTCTTTTACTTTTACTTTATTTACTTTTTTATATTTCATATTTTCCTCCACAACATGTTCTTGTCACCTGTAGTTATTCGTTATTTTTCACGTCAATATTTTACATTACAAATAGTTGTTTAGTTTGTAAAGCGTAATGCTATTGTTAAATATTATACTACCCAACAGTATATAAAGTATGTACAGTATGTAAGGTGGTTAACAGCTTCACCTCCACCGAATACAACATGAAAATGATGCTGATGTGTCAGTGCATTAGTGACAATAATCGGATCATATATAAAATAATATATGACACTGAGAAGGATCTTTCAGCTGCATAATGAGTACTTTTACTTATGCTACATTAAGTGCCCTTTGCTGATAATACTCATGTACTTTAACTTAAGTGAGATTTTGAATGCAGAGCTTTTACTTGTAATAGGTTATCTTTACTTGTAGTAGATTAGAAGTATTAGTACTTTTGAATAAGTAAAAACTCTGAATACCTTTTCCACCTTTCTGATTTATTCTTATAATGTGAATTTTACAACTGCACTGCAAATGTTTTCCCAGATGTAACTATGGAGAAAATTTTAGTACAGATTACATATTACACTTCGTGTTTTTTGTAACTGAGATAGATAGACAGCAGTGAGTAGGTGTCGTGAAGTCAACTAAACCAAATTGTGATTCCATCAGAATGATATTATCATATGTTTTCATTTTATTTTCCCGTTTAAATTACATCAGTCAGATTCTAAGACTGACATAATTAGAAAACTATCTACTTTAAAAGGCAGGTGAGTAGTTTTGTCCCATTTTAAATTGTGCTTAAACTAACTTTATCTTCCCTTACCTAGGCCATGAAATGTTTTTGCACTTTCGTTTAATTTTGTGTGCACGATTTTGCAGAAACACAGCAGTGCGGTTGAGTTTAGGGGTCGTTGCCAAAACCTTAAGGTGCTTCATTGGCATTGGGTACAGGTGGCTGCAAAAAGCTCCCAATGAGACTCTACATACCGAGCCCTTGTCACCCATATGTAATTTCATTTTTAATCATTCTCATTGCTACTTATTTGATTTGGGCTCACTTCTAATATTTAATTTTTTGTTCACTTTACAGGATGTAGATGCCTGTTGATTTTTTTTAGATATCAGCATATTTCTTTTTATTATATACCAAAATCAAAATGACTTGAAATGAAACTTCTCCTGCCCGATATAAAAGAGGTCACTGAAATCCCCTGATATGAAAACGAGTTAAAGTCCTTTATCAGTGGATCAAGACATAATAATAAGCTGCCACCCAAACACCTTATGAGTCTGCTTGGCGCTGGTTTATCTCGCTGCTCTGTCAAAAGTTTGAGATTAATAGTCCATCACAATATCTTTTCTACTGTCAGAAAAGGTGAAACAAGGACAGACAAAAGAGCCCACAGCGACTTTGTTTCTGTTTGTAATAAGACAGAAAGAAAACACGTCAGATCAAATGATTGAGCTGATTGTAAGAGAAGTTGTCATTATGGCCAGTAGATGTCAGTGTTGGTACCAATCTGAATAAAGTCACTAATGTCAGTAAATTCTGGGTATTTCAGAGAAATGAATGCACTGTGACTTATCAGCAGCCTTCCGCTGTCTGTTTTAAGAAACCAATTTTTTTTTCAGCCTGTTATGTTAAGGCTTAAACTTTTTAATTTCTTTTCATTGATTTGTTGGTTAAGATGGATTTGCAAACCCTTAAAATATATTATTTTAAAATTAAAATCAACACAGCATTTAATAACTGTGTTTAACGAGTGACTAAATGCGTAAGACACAACACACAACATAACATTAACAACAAAAATACATTTATAGAAATCATCTGTTTCCAATTTAATTTTTCTTCAAAAAACATACTCTGTGTATAACACATTATTTTCCCCCCTTGTCATCATCATTCGCTAAAATGTTTGTTTTTTTTTTTCCTTTCTACAAATAGCACATACATTGAACAAGGCATTCAAAGTTTTCACTCCAGTGCTCTTTTTCATTTTTGCTTCTTGCTTTATTTGAATGTGTCCACTCTAGGTAATTTATCTAATTAAAGACTCAACGGCAAGCGAAATATTCTGCTCAAAAACATTTGTCGTAGAGCCTGCACTTACTTGGTTCTTTATGCGGAACGATTAACAGACAAAACATTTAGTTTATAAGATTAACTTAGCTGGAGAGAAAAGTGAAAGCCAAACCCATTTTATCACTTGCCAGGAGGACTTTACATTGTTAACTTAAGTCACTTTTTCCTGTGACAAGCTGCAGACAGACTCATCTGCTTTTTAAATGCTTTAAAAATGAGAGTGTTACTCGCTGGCTCATTCTTCAAACAATGCTGGCTGGCTTTACTACAGACTTTTTAGTTGTTTCTAATAAGGCTGTGGTTTTTTACACATTTTGATGCAATGTCAAAGATTCTAATTGAATTTAATGTTTTCAAGATATACTGAAGGCAGCAATGATGGGAAAGAATGGTTCACAAATAAAAGGAGCTGTCTCATGACGGATGAGATGAGATAGCTCATCCTTTACTCATTCACCAACATCCACAGCTTGTTGTCATTAAACAAACATATTTAACTTATTTCCCTGATGTGTATTTAGAAGTTTCCATCTCTGTTTTGCGTTCTTGCGTCACTGAATCTCAAGTAACATTTAATCATGAACTGGTAACATGTTTGTCGCCTGTCGGTCGCCTTCAGAGGCTGCCAAAATTCATTTCTAGATTATCCTCGAGTCATATCTGGATACTCTGCTTTCATCCCAGACGCTTCAAAGCCAACGCTACGCTCACTTCAAACAGCCGTTGCCGAATGCCAATCAAATCCGGCTCCAGAAGACAGCAAACACTACAGAAAAAGTTAATCAACCCAGGTCAAGCATCACCAAAGTAAATAAAATAAATTGTAAACAGATGCCATCATTTGCAACATATGGATAAATAAGGCAGTATGTCATATTTCTTTTTTTTTAAATTCAGCGGTTCATACAGGGTCCAAAGTCCTCTGTTTCTTCCATTTCCTTCCATCCCATCCTTCCATCCATCCATCCATCCCAAACCCTCTCTTATGTGTCAGTGACTTCACTGCCTGCTGCTGCTTTTTCCAGCTCAGAGTGGAAGTCCATAACCTAGGGTCTTGTTAATACATGGGTATAAATCACTTCGCTCATCGTCCTGTGTTCAAACAGCCTGAGACCAGTAACCTTTTTACCTTCGTCTCTGTAGGATCAAATGCAACATTCAGCAAGCTTAAAAGGTTTATGAAAAAGATTTAATGGTTCAAGGTTTCCAAAAGTTTCCTTCCACAAATTTGGAGGGATTTCTTCCGTCAAATGAAATGCTGAAAGAGATGACAGGTCCAAATGGATAAATGAAATCCCTTATTCAGTCATTGGGCACAGTCCAGAAGTATAGAAATGAAAATTACTGATGCAGAGCAATTTGGTTTTCATGTCGTGAACTGATGTCTTTCATTGTGAGACACATGAAAAATTTGTGTTTCTCAGGACTCACAAAACATTGCAACAAAGTCTACAACAGTAACATCACTGTGTGAGACCACCGATGAAAGAGAGGTCTTAGAATAATTGTTGTAATTAAATTGTTGTTTTTAATAAATAAAAAGAAGAATATATGCTTGCAACCATTTGATTCAAGAATTAGAGTTGGAAAAGCAAATACACATTTCTGAGTTGTCTTCATAGCATGCTTGTTGGTTTATTGTATTTTTATTTAATATAAGACAGTTAACTGTAGATGTTAATAATGTGTTGATCCCTCTTTGCTCAGTATAAATAAGCAATCACAACTTGCTTTGGGACAAGCCCAGTGACGTAATGTCTAGAAACACAAACAATGTGAACATTTTTTGCTAAACAATAAAGATCTGTTCATGTTCAGTATTTCTTCCTCCTCACATTGTTGAGGGTGGTATGACTGTGGCAATGTTCTCCTCGGAAAATCTCAAAATGAATGATATATTATGTGAGGTTTTAAACTGGTGTTGCGTAGTGAATTCCTCTGAAAACCCATCATATTGTTGTGTTCCATAAATAACATGGGGTTAATGGGGAAAACTCTAAAAGTTATCTTCAATTTGGAATACAACATGGAAACAAGCCATTTTTTTTATTGTGATTTTCAATTAACACACTTAAACATGTGTGTGTTTGTTTGCCTTTTTTGTTGTTTTGATCAGCATCACTATTTAAAAGGGGTTGACGTGATAGGAAAAGTGAGCTATACATCCTTCCTGTCTGAACTTTGGTAAATAGATTGGAGGCATGAGAAAATGTCAAGGCTCAACTGTGGTCAGAGCACTGCAGTGACTTATTCTTTGCCTGTGTGTGTGTGTGTGTGTGTGTGTGTGTGTGTGTGTGTGTGTGTGTGTGTGTGTGTGTGTGTGTGTGAGAGAGAGAGAGAGAGAGAGAGAGAGAGAGAGAGAGTGATGTAGTGTTTAAATGTGGTGGGTTGTACGCAGCAGATGTAGCGATCTTTATCTGTCATTCATGGCGTCCAAGGAAATGTAGCGTAAGCTGGTTAACAGTCATTTTCTCAGTATCTGCCTGGCTGAGATGTGCTGATAATCACCGCCATGTCGCTCATGCAGCCACCTGCTGCCTTGTTCTGTGGAAACTGAGGTGATGCTTCAGCATTGCCCAATAGTGCTCGTGTTACCAGCATGCTGCTCAGTTCATTGATTGCCTTTTAAATGTTGCATACTGTAGTTGCTCTGTGCCAGCATGCATTACCCAATAGGAATGCAATGCAGGGTAAACCTAGCGCTACTTAATGTTTAGCGGAATAAGCCGTATTCGCTTAGAAATCACAGGTACAAGGAATTACAGTACAAATTGGGGTATTTTAAAACACACAGTGTAACAGTATACTCATATTTTTAAAAAAAAACTTTATAAATAAGCTAAATTTTATATAAACTTTGTTTTTTTTACAAGTGTCACTCAGAGTCTTCCTTATCTGAAATGCAACCAAATGTTGATTTTAGAATTTGTACACTCACCTAATCTAGCTCTGTTAAAACTAACTGTGGACTTAACATGTATCCACGGGTATAGTGCAAATTCTGGCAATCTTAGAGTGACACTGACAGCTTTGCTCTGTCAAAAGGCAATCCTTTAAAGATGGCACCTTTAAAGACATACCTCCAGTAATGACAGAGCTCTAGTGTAAGGGGGGGCTGGCCACCACTTGCGGTTTATTAGGACACTTTGGATGAAAGCATTCACCGACTGACATACAATACTCCAAATCAGTCCAAGTAAAGCCTATATTTTAGGCAACACTGATCAGCAAAGACTGATATTCTGATTCACATCTGCTATTGATAATGACAATATGAAACCACAGGCTTGGCAGAGAGAGCAGAGCTGTGGCCCTGCCAGCACGTATACCACAAACTATCAAACTGCCACGCCGCGCCTCCTGCTATACACTGCACCCAGCATCGATGTGCGTACTGAATACAGGATCCTGTAATCAACAAATTCTCCATATTCTCCCCCTCAGGTGCCCTCGCCAACATCAAAGGAGGTAAAGGATGGTGTGGTATCTCTGTGTGCCTGTGCCTCCTACTGTATAAAACAGCCCCGAGATACAGGCGGGGAGCAGCCGAGGAAATTTAATTTCATGACTACTTCGTTGCTACCTGGCAGGTAGGGCTGTGGTTCATGTGTTTTGTAGGTTTTGCCTGCAAGCTAATCACACCAAATACCTCTTTAAAACTGCAGGATCAGATATGAAAATCTCTGTACCAAAGATCCAAGTTTTTATGATTCTGTACAGAGCAGAGGTGTGTGTGTGTGTGTGGGGGGAGGGGGGTTGGACCCCAAAAAGTCAGTTCTGTGAAAATTTCAGAAACTAATAGTGTAAAGCTCTGTTATAAAACAAAAAAATCAAAATTTACTGAAAGTAAAAATTACTGAGTGACCCTTTAAAAACCAATTTAACATACATACACATACAGTACACAACCCTATTTCAAGCAATATTCTTTTGATTAACAAACTTACAAAATGAAGAGAATGAAATGGAACATTTATTATTTTCCAGTGAAGTTCTCATGAACAAGCATACTCTGCTCTTTAAGTGAAGTCAATCAAAATTTGGAAAATTTCACTTCAAAAATACTGACTTCCTCCAACTGTACAAGCGCACAAAAGCTCCCTATTTAGACATTCTTGAGTTTATGATTTACTGATTACTACACTTTATTCCCCCTGAAATAGAAACATTATGTGGTTTTTATGTCATTTGTGTTCCTCCATCTCTAAACACTAAAGTGTGACTATTAAAACAACTTTAACTTGGCACAGCCTTCATTTTCAGTCACTCATACCAAAAAACATAGTTGTTTGAAATCATTCAGCAGCTGAGTATAAGTAAATCAAAGTATAAAGCTAATGACTTTACTGACACTTTACCAAATTGACATTAATATCAAAAAATTCAATTCAAATTTTCATTTGAAATTTGAATGAACTGTTTTGTTTCTCACAAGTGCGGTTTGCTGAATGACCTTAGTTGCTCTTTGACACTGCCCAAACATTAAACTTACTGAGGTTAATTACTGGACCCAACTGAAAATTCCCGGCACTGAGCACCAAGCCCCGAGCTAGTAACCTTAGTCTGCTTTTTGATCCAGGCTTGAATTTCACAACAGACAAATCACCAAAACAGGCTTTTATTTTCTCCAGAGTACAATAGGTACTTTTAAGGTTCTGTAATTGGTTCTCATTTGACTCAATAAACTAATGCCTAAAACTCGACCTGCCTTTAACAAATGTTCCCCTCAGATCCATCACACTGGATCTGTGATTTCAGTTTCATTCAGCTGTATATGTTTAGCAATTTAGTCTCTATTATTCATTGTATTTATTTATTTCATTGTTACGGTATTGTTTCTTCATTTTATGAACTTTCTGCTCAGCTTTTTAGAATTCCTTTCACACTTGCATGTGAGAGGAATTCTATGCAATCTTGCCCAAAAAGCGCACTTGATTTGAATTGATTGTATTAATAAATAAACACGCCTACATTAATACACATGAATCAAAATGAAAAATTGCAAATAATCACAAAATTGAATTTCTAACAGTCACATCCTTTGATTTTATGTCAATAATCGTTCCGCCTAAATGAGCTTTGAACCAAAGCATTTCCTTTTTGTTTCCTTGTTTCAAGGATAATTTGACATTTTGAACTGTAGTGTTTTGCCTATCAACATGCACATATGTTGCAGGCCTTGCCTAGATTTGGTAGCAATGTGAATAATTTGAGGCTTAGCTTTGGTCAACGCTGGAGCCATTTTATGTCACATGAAAGACAAAATATGTGAGTCTAAGTTTTATGTGAAAATTTAAAGGCAATGAAAATCTGGAGCAGTTTTAGACTTTATTGTTTCTGTACATCTGCTCAAGAAAAAGATGAATTCTGCCTTAAATGTTTGTCTTAAATGTTGCATTGACCATACAGCGTTGATATTACTGGTTTTTACCATTAATATAACATGCTTTGGCAGAATTATTTTTGTTAAATCACTTGTGTGGTTTTAAATGTTCAAAATTCACCTAAAACCTCAATCAGTTCTATTCACAGCTATACACGGCTACCTGAATGTTACAGTTATTCTGAGGTAGTAAAAAGATATTTTCCATTGGGGTGTCTGATCAACCCTGAGATCTTCCAGTGGTTGTGTAATTCTGTATGTTTGTATGTCTTCAAAAAGCTTCTACTGTAGATGTGAAGAGCTCTTTCAACTGAAAACCAAAAGCTGTTGTCGGGCGTAAACATGCTGTTTGTTGAGATGCTAACGGTTAAATCTAAATGCCAGGCCCACCTAAAGCCAACGTACTGAACCCCCCAAGCCCCATCTCCCCTACTCCCACCCCCTCCCACACACACAAACACACATGGGCACAATATACACATATGCTTACAAACACACACTCTGTATCTACAGTCACACACACACAAAGACAGAGACGATATATTGACACTCTGACTGTGGATGAACTCTGTGTCTAAGTCTATTTCATTTCACGTGTTGTGTGATCCACTCTGTTATGGTAACATTCAAGGTGAGCGATCACAGAGAAAAACTAGATGCAACAAAAAGTTGCCTTCTTTTCATCTACTTCTATTTACTCAGAGATAGTGCAGTGAGAACAGATACTGTTTTCCAGGAACCGTTCACTCTCAAACAGTTACACACATCCACACCTGGAAGCTGCCCAGTACAACCACAGTCTGGTCTGTCTGATCTGTCAGACACTAAGCACTACTGTTTTTTTACAAAGTCAGTTTTTGGGTGTAAAAATGTCATCACTTGCTGGAGTCGAAGGCCGAAACAAGAGAAAAAGATGTGTTTTCAGATTTAGTCACTGTAATGTGGATGTGGTCTAAAGCAAGCAATCCGTCAGACTTTATTTGTATAGCCCTTCTCATACATGTTTGTGAAATTCAAAGTTTTTTACAAGCTGAGTATAAGACAGTACAAAGACAAACAGCGAAACCATTGCTATGTGCAAGATAAATAGAAATTATAAAAGTGAAATAATGAAGCCAATAAAATGGATGAAAGACAATCAAAAATAAAACAGATTAAATATAATAAATACTTTTAAAAACAAGAATACATTAAAGAATGACAATTTAATAATAGTTGTAAAACACACATATTAAGAAAAGTCAGGCTGAAGAGGTAGTTTTTAATGTTTACAATTTTGGATTATCAACACTTTCAGCTGTTTCCACACCACTGGAAACTAGGAGCATAAAGACAAAATGCTGACTCATCAAAATTTTTTTCCTTGCATTTGGAAGAATTAAAGCCTTGTGCCAGAGGACTGGAGGACCTGTCCTGATTCATGCATTGCAAGCCAATCAGACAAATAGGCTGGCGCAAGACCATTGAGTGCTTGATGAAATAGTAAAAGCATTTTAAAAACAATACAAAAACTGACAGGTAAGACCAATGTAAAGAATGAGTAGAAGTAACTTTAATGTAATAGTACTTAATAGAGTGAACTTATTGTTTTCAAAGTGGCACAGAGAAGTTTCCTTGTTTTTCTTTCTTTTCTTTTTTTTAAATCACAGTTATGCACAATACAGAGACAATATTCCCACTTCTGTTAGTTAACTCCAGCTCCACTAGATTCTCTTCCACAGTTCATTTTTGTAAAGAGGATTTCTGTTATCACATCTACAGTTTCTAAGAAAATTTTAACTCTTAAACCTTTTACCTCTTAAGGCTCCATCAGGTTTTGACAGTGCACCTATGTCAAAGACTTACGGGAGCTGTAGTTGTTGAATAAAAGGGGCCCTGATCATGACAGAAATAAGAGTTAGGAAACACTGTATATTCATATGCAACTTGTATAAAATAACTGGCACATTTTAGAGGATTTTTTACAGTACTCAGCATAGTTTCTTGCAGGTGTTGGAGCCAACAATCTGTCTGGGACTCATGAATGTTCTTATCATTTAACAAGTAATTTCACATACCAACCAAGTCTTACCAAATCACTTAAGAAGTCTGGGGTTTGGGGCCTGTCTAAACTTTTTATCCTATTTATCTTTGCACACAAACATCCTAACTGAATCCAGAGCCAGTCCTCTATATGGCAAAAATAAATAAAAATTAAAAAAAAACTTCATTTAAAACGCATGTTGTTCAAAGAAGCTTTATAAATTTCTCAAAAACAGCAAAACTACAAAAAGAGTGTTTATAAAATGCAAACAGAGTTACATAAGAATATATTACTCCTTCTGATGTTTTCCCAGAGCAAAAACAAACCACTTCTTTATCTTTTTCTTTAATCAATATGGTTTCATATATCACATTAATTGCATATTATGTCTGATGTAATTAATACGGTCAAGGTCAATTCATTCAGGTTTCATTAACTGTAATGTATATAATACATTATTATCTTTCTGCTCACTCAATGAGAAAAGACCAACGCTGCTTTTCCTTTATCCCACCAACTTTATGCCTGATGATGCAACCTCAAACCTCAGTTACTCTTCCCAGACAAATAACATTTTGTCACTCGCAAAACCCCAAATAAAGGTTTTACACAAAAGTCTTAAAACCCTCAACAGCTATACATCACAACAACATTCAAATTAATGCCATATCACCCCTGTCTCACCAGATTCAGATTGTTTTCTGTGTGTGTTTATGACAACCAAGAGACAGAGATATGTGTGGTGACACATTTGTCGCCATCGCAACAAGGGCCCTATAATCTCCCCGATCAGGAAAAACCAGAACAAATTAGGTTGTACAGCACTTCCAGTGTATGACCACTATAAATCGTCATCATGACCTCGAACATGCATAAATACACCATACAACAACAGGGCCTGGGAGAATAATATTTGTTCCCAAGATTGGTCCGCAAGTATTGCATGATATACTGTGAGAAGAGACCCATTTGCATGTACTTCCCACACACTTATTGTAAGTTAGAGTGAAACTATAGGTTCTGCAGGGTTTGGGCTTGGCCCTCATCCTTTTTCATTACAGGGTTTGTTTGGCTGTGAACAAGCATCAGGCCAGTCAGTGTGACTGTTAACTGTCACTGTGAGAAAGCACAGAGCTACGCAAAAAACACCCAAACAAAGGCCTGACAATGAAAAGCACTTAAACAACAAATAATGATACACTTTTTTTGTCTACGAAAGTCTAGAGCCATTCTAGCACAGCGGCACTTTGAGTATGCTAGTACTAGCATGGCAACATGCTCACAATGGCAATGCTAACAGGCAAATGTTTAGCAGGAATAAATTTTTACCATGTTCACTATTTTAGTCTAGCGTGTTAGCATGCTAAAATTTGCTAATTAGCAAAGCAAAACTGAGGCTAATGGGAAGGTCATTAGTTATGCTGATAAAACAGGCAAACCAAAATTTTGGACAAATTGAAATTTTTGACCAGATGATGGCGCTAGAGGAAAAGTTAAAAGCTCAACCAACTTTGTTATAATTCATCCTGAGGGGAACGTGAATGTGTGTAGCAAATTTCACGGCAATCTATCTAACAGTTGTCGAGATTTCGCTCAAAACCACAAAAGTGAAGCTGCTGGTGGCGCTGAAGGGAAAGTGAGAGGATCACTGTAGTCATTAAGGTTCATCCTCTCTATACCATGAATGTATGTACCAAACTTGTTGGCAATCCATTGCTTCTGATAAGTTTAAATCTGGACCCAAGATATGTACGAATGAACAGAACGACACTGCCATTCATAGAACCTGCTTCTCTTGATGCCTCTGACATGGGTAATAATGCAGATCTTTTCTTACACAACAAATGTTGTTGATATCATGAACAGTTGTTATAAAGTTGCAAATAAACAGAATAAAAAGCAAAATGAATATGAAAACCAATGAGGAGGAAGAGAAATGAATGGGTTATTTAGAACAATTTAATATTAAGTATTAATATTGCTAATGTGCCCCGTTGTTAGCGGGAGATTTAGGAGATTAGAGAATTTCATCCCAAAAAAAGAAGTCATTCCATAATCGCCAGATCAGTGTCAAGTCTGTTTTAAATAACTACAGTCAAATAGAAGAGTACATTTTATTAAGCAGCTGAAAAGCAACAAAAAGAGAATTAAATTTTATTTAATGCATTTAATTGTTATCTAGTCATTTGTTTCTTCTGCATGTTTTGAAAAGTAAAACTGTGTGTATTTTGAAAGAGAAACCTGACAAAGAGAGAGGAGGCAAGAATAGCACCTGAGAGAGAGAGAGAGATGAAAAATGAAAGAGAAAAAGGCAAAAGGAAGTAGTAAACCAAAAAGGGAGAAACCAAGACGCTGAGGAGGAGAGGAAAGAAAAATACGAGAGGAAGACAGACACAGAGAGGGGGAGCCAGAAAGGACCAGTTCAGCTGCAGTTGGATATCCAATCTGTGTTCTCAGTCTCCGAGTCAAGTAAAAACCATCAAAGCTTGAGGTTTGGGGATTCAAAAGTCGGTTCAATCTCCAACCATTTCCCACAGCCTTTCAAGGGCTGCCAAACGTTTATTTGTTTTGGATTAATGTAATTAACCCCCCCTTTCCTGGTGTCACACACCAGAAGCAAGTCACAGTGAAAAGATTACAAGGCCTCTGCTTCTCATACATCCAGCCCGGCCAGCCCAGCCCAGTGGCTCATAGATTTCATATCAGTGGATTATACTTTGCTTTAGGTTGACATGTAAATCACCCTCTAACAGTTCTCACAAGCACATCAGCAAACACTTTGCAGTCCATGCAGTAAAAAGATTCACAGCCCCATAGGAATGGGGAATACATGTGCAACGTATGTGCTTTTGAGCCATTTTAAAGTTACTTATACATGTATACAGTTACTTCCAGTTTTGTTGTTTTGTCTGTGATAGTTTGTAGTAATTTTAAATTTATAGATTTTTAGATATATAGATATTTGGAGCATTGTTTGTCCCCTCTAACAGCTCACATTGCTTTATGGCAGCTGTTAAAAAAATTAATTGAATGGAAAACTGTTTTTGTTCTTTGCCTCTAGTGCAAATAATTTTCAAAATAATAAAAAGCTTATAAATGTTGTTTGATTTATCTGTAGTCGTATTTTCTCCAGAGAGAAATGTCTGAAAAGACTAGTAGTAACATATATTACCTGTGTATAATTATGTTGTGTTGAGTTACCCCATTTAACTACAACAAGCAAAGATATTATTTTGTGAGGGCTCAACATATCTCTCTCACGTTAAGATAAAATTCCCCTGTAATTTAATAAAAAGAGTTTCGTAGTTACAAATAAGATTTCCAATCCTATTGCACCCTAAACGAGTTAATCATGCAGTGTTGAGTCATGTGAAACTCTTAAATCTCTGAATATTAAACTTTTCAAAAGCTAAGAAACCCCTGCTGACTTTTGTCTTTGACCCTACTGCATATCCTGAAATCATGCAGCGTGTTTTAAGTGGGTTTTAAAGGTCTTTGACTTGGATCATAAAACTTACTCTATTATACTTCGATCAAAGTATAAACCAGGTTTTCACAAACCAACTCATTGGCCTTTCCATGCAGCCCAGAGCCATAAGTCTTCTGGCGTCAATAATTTTTCATGTGACAGAAGTCACAGTAAAAATGATGTGTGAGTATGTAATACATTAGTGTTCCAGCCAAACTAAAATGTCCCATAAATCCTAAGTGTTTTCTGTTTCATACGCTACATCTCCCTTCATGCCAGAGGAATAAAAAAAAAAAAAGGAAAAGTATTGTGAAGATTTGGCGATCAAACCCAGATGGGACCAAATCGTTTTTCGAAGTCTGCTACAATGAATATTGTGCTTTCTGATTTTGCATAAGTTAGAGTGATGAGGGGTTTTTCTTCAGGCTGGGAGATGCAAGTTATTGTTTGACCATTTTAGCAATCATTCCCATGAGGGCACTCGGAAAAAAAAAAATACCTTTTTTGAAATCGTAATACGGTCACCTAAAAAGTATCTTTGGATAAAAAATACTTCACCAGTTCATCTGTCGACTACAAATGTATAGTCAGCTTATGAGCATCTGTAGTTCGATTTTGTCCTCATCTGTTTCGTACATCTTCAACAGTGGAGAGTTTTGCCAGACTACTGCCAGACAAACTACATGAAGCTCCTTCTGCTGTAATGACGTGGTGGAGCTCACACCTTTCACTGAGGGCCTTCACTCAGATTAATTCCCATTTTGTACCTCAAGAGGTCAGTCTAGCTCCCTGTGCTGGCAGTGACTGACCACCAGAACTGATGATCAGCAATGAATCTTGAGAGAGAGGGTGTTTATGTTTATCTTTGGATATGTCATTTAAATACTGTGCCTCTTCTTCACGAAATAATACGGTATGATATGAAAGAACTTAGTGATCGCCGTTCCCTCGATAGCAAGGTCAACTGCTGTTTTGGAACATTTCGCCAGGTAAATTCCTGTCCAAACTGGGGCCTGAACCGTCGTCCTTTGGCAACAGGCAGATGTTGTGACCGCTAGTACACCCTGGCAACTAAAACTCTTCCTGAGGTACACAAACTCTCAACCTCCAAAGGAATTATGACTTAAAGGAAAAATCCTTAAACACTCTGACAGTGTTAAAAATATATATATTATATGTTTTTAGGCTTCACGTTGTTTGAGGTATTTTCATGGTACATAGGTACATTTACTCAAGTACTGTACTTATGCGGTATAACTGTAATGTACAATTTTGAGGTACTCGAGAATACTTTTACTTCTACTCCACTACATTTGTTTGACAGTAAGCTTAATAGTTACTTTGAAAACTAAATAGTGTAAATAACAGTGTAAATATATTTTTACCCTCTTGTATTGGTACTTTTACAGTGGCCAAATATAGATATATATCCGATCGCTTCGTCTGTAGAAACAGATTTTGGAATCAAGTCATTATACTGAAAAAGCATTTTTTCCTCTGATGTCCAACAAATGCGCAGGGAGAAATGCATCAAAGAAGAGCCGGAGACAAACAAGTTTCCAGCCACAGCATCTCTGAAATACCTGAAAGCAATACAGCCAAAAGACATCTGACAGTTTGGAATAAGGCTGTTTCGTTTTTTCTTTTTTTTTGTTTTGTTTTTATTCATCTAGAAAGCTGCCGTTCTTTTTCTTTAATTAATCTTTATTTCAACTTCTGACCATTCTATGTAGGAGGTCTGGGAAATGTTGGAGATGATGAGATGATATGATGATGAGCTGCAATTTTCCTTTAATTTTGGTGACTTTCAGCATTTGTAACTGTCTGCTACTTCCACCTCCATTAAACCAATGTGTGGTTAAACTTTAAAGACTGAAATTAATTTGATTTACTACACCTAATGGAAATTCTTTGCCATGTCAGTTGTGATTGCTATTACTGCAGTCCTTTCTTGAGGATTTGTCGAGTTGAGTAGAACCAACTCACAAGCTTGCTCAGGGTTGAAAATGCTAAAAAAAAAAAAAAAAAAAAGCACTTAAAAAGTTATTTTTAAAATGAGCCTTAAATCAAAAGAGACTCAGAAAATGAACTGTGCAAGCTCTCAGTGCTTTTCTTAAGGCAAAACAGTGCAGAAGTCCTCTGTTTGAGTCTCTCCCTCCTGTTTCCATGGCTGCTGCCAGTTTGCTGGAAAAAAAAAAATTGCCAGGATGTTTTCTTTGTCCTGCACGACACTCCCTACATTTGACCTTGCCTTCCAATTCTGAGGAAATTTAACAACATCACAAAGTGCCGGTGGATGGACTGTTCCTTTAACTAGAGGTATTCCCTGTCTACTGTGACTTTCAGTACTATAACTCCTTTCCACTTTATTCTTTACAGTAAAATTCCTTTAGCTATAATGTTGAGCTATCCAGCAAGAAAAAAACACACAACTGTATACATGTAGGCCAGGAAATTCCTATATTTATTCTCTACATGTCTATCTTTTAAATGTTTGTGCCATCAGGAAAATAATAGTTTAAATTAAAATTCTGCATCTATGTTTCCTGCAAACCATCTTCTTTTCAACATAGGGGCATATGTAGAATGTTTTACTTTATCAGAAAACACATGGTGGATGATCAAGGAAAGATGAGAAAAAGATTCAGATCTGCAAAACTGTAAGCACATCCAAAAAGCCTCAGAGCAACTAGGAAATCTATACGGTCTTTTTAAAAAATTTCTCAGACTATTATTTGCTTGAATTTATAGTCACTCTCACCAACATACATCCCTCCTCCTAACCTTTGCCAGAATTGCAGTATTTTGAAGCCTCAAATAAACCAGAGTAGAAACAGCAGAAACAGTGGCCGCCCCAGCTCCTGGCTCTGTTTGACGTAAGCAACATATTTTCCTTATTTCAGTCTCGGCTTTCTCATGTTGCATGCTTTACAGGAGTAAGAGTCTCATTCTGATCAGCCAGATCAACTCTTTGATTGGTTTCTTTGTTCATATAAGCCCTGCACAGACTGTGTTCATTCTCCGGCCAAAGCTTCTATTATCACAGTCCTACCGAATCCTTTGCATCTCCAAATGTCAGTTTCTCAGGAACTGGGAAAAACACATTGATGTCCTCTTGTGACACTCACAGATTTTGACATTTTGCAATGCTTCATCAGTAGTCTGACTCATTTAGTATTTCCTCCACGCTGGAGACAGTGTGAGGTGTTAGTCACCATTCAGAAAGCATATTACAAGCCACCAGCTATATCTGTGCAGTGAACAGTAAACCTAACTTTAACTCCACTTTATCAGGTGAACAGCCCTTTTTTATGACTTTGAATAACTGTTTACTAATGATGTAATTGTGTAGACACATCAGTCATAACATGAGTGGATAATACACCTAATAATAATATATGAACAGCATCTGAACATATACTGTAATGTTTTTTTTTCCCCAGTTACCTAATTTACACAATTTGCCACATTATATCCCTTCTTCTCACAGTCATAACTCAAGTCATGTTTAACCTTAATATCAACAATAAATATCCATAAATCAATTTAGAACTCATACATAACAGGTTTTTTTTTTATACCTTTAGAGTTTGTCTCATAATCGTCAGAATTTGACTTTTTTGTCTGTGTCAATTTTCACCAGATTTGTTTCGCTCTGATCTTGCACTGGTGTTATTTTCCGCCTAATGATCCATTTCTGAAGTCTGGCAACTTGCGCAACTTGACAGTAGGTGCAAAATAAGAAGCTCAAGTTAGGAACTGTCTTAAAGGTGCATGCAAAATGGTCAAGAGAGTTTTTCAGATTTTTGTCTGTAGCTCTTTTTTAAGACAGTAAAAGCAACCTTATTTTCATCTGGACCGCCTCCCATACCGTGCACAACCTGCATGTTTGTTAAATTATTTTGCAACATGTCCCAATGAGCCATTATGGCTCAATTTCTGTCAATGGCTTTCTCATTTTCTGTCATAGGCATTTCAGACCAACTATTTCCCACAGACCTCCAATGTGAACATGGATACAAATACCAATAGTTTTTTTTTGTTTGTTTGTTTTTTTTCCCCAAAACACCAGCTTTATGAAATGAGATAAACTGCCTTGTTTTAAGCTTTCTGAAACAAATAAACATGACATAAAGGAACATTTACTCCTTCAGTTTATCTGAAAACTTTAAAACCACAAAATATGGGGTAATGTGGCTTTAACTAGATAGGACTCAATGTCCGTTGTACACAAATGACTTCTTGTGTGACGTCTTGTGTGAAAACATCACAGCTTGTAATAGATTGTGTTTGGACTGTGTGTGTGTGTGTGTGTGTGTGTGTGTGTGTGTGTGTGTGTGTGTGTGTGTGTGTGTGTGTGTGTGTGTGTGTGTCTGTGTCTGTGTCTGTGTGTGTACACACGTACATACCTGTAGTGTTCACACTATATGTGTCTGGCTTCTATGCCAATATTTGTTTGAACACATTAATGCATGTACTTTGGGCCCAATCCTGAATCCTTCAACTCTAACTGCATGGACTGGCATGGAAACAGTCACACACACTCGCACACACACACAAACAAACACACACACACACACACACACACACACACACCCGCACACGCGCACACACATGCGCACACACACACACACACACACACACACACACACACACACACACACACACCCATAGGCTCACACACCCACTCCCCAAACCTAAACAATGATCCATCATACGAATCCACATCCTCCTCTGGACCACATCAATCCCTTTGCTGCGGAAAAACTGATCCTAGAATCGGCTGCTAACTGTCAACTGCAGGACTCTGAGCCGCCCACTCACCACTAGAAAGAGACCACTGTGGACGCACACATTTAATAGGCCTGCCATCAGAGTAAATGGAGGCTTAGTTTGAGTTCACTCTGATCTCTCTCTGGATTTGTGATGCTCCTCTTTTTTGAAAAACCCCAAAGAGAGCGAACACAATGCTGGATTTGTCGAGGCTTTAATTGTGATTTTAGTTTAGTTTTGTTCCTTGTCATCGAAGGTGAATTGTCTGGCATGTTGTAGCTGTCATCGAGGTTTGTGTGCAATGTGTGTGTTTGCATGTGTGTGTGCTTGCATTCATGTAGGTCTCTGCACTTTCCGTTGAATTAGAACTGGCTGTTGGCAAACAAGAGTTGAATTTTAATCCACATGGAGATACCACCATTTAAAAAACAAACAATGGTTGCTGATTGAATGCTCAAAATTAAAATCCATTAATGTTCAGTTTAGTTGATGAGAAAAAGCTCAAGACCTGGTTTGATAAGATTTGTACAAAGTTTTTTATGGTAAAATATTGCATGGGAAAGTTTTCTCTTAAAATCAATATTTTGTGTTTGTGTGTGCCCGCTGCTTCAGTATGGATGTGGCCACCCACACTCTCTGCCCTGCTCTACCATTTGTATCAAAGTCCACATAATGGACTGGCTTCTTTTTTGTGGATAAGAAGGACAAGACCCCCTGCATTGATTATCGAGGACAACACGGCTAAAAACAGGTACCCCCTCCACTCATCTCATTCGCTTTTGAACTGCCCCAAGGTGCCACTGTTTTCATTAAACTGGGCCTTAGAAATGCTTATCATTTGGTCGGTATTCGGGAGGGGGATGAATGGAAGACTGTGTTTGCCACCCCCAGTGGCCACTGTGAATTCTTAGTTATGCCCTTCATGCTGACTGATGCCCCCACAGTCTTTTTAAGCCCCACTGAACAATGTCCTTGGGGACATGCGAAACAAATTTGTCTTTGTCTACCTCAATGATACTCTAGTCTTTTCCAGACCCCTACAGGAGCACATGGGACACATGAGAAGAGTCCTACAGAGACTCCTGGAGAACCAGCTGTTTGTGAAAGCAGAAAAGTGTGAGTTTCCTGTCCCAGAAGTTTCATTCTTGTCTTGTGCTTAGAGGGGGAAACATCCAGATGGACCCGGCCAAGGCTCAGGCAGTCACAGAATGGCATCAGCCCACACCCAAAAACATCAGCGTGTTCTAGGATTTGTCAACTTCTACAGATGCTTCATCTGGAATTACAGCTCTGTGGCTTCACCCCTCAAAGCCCTTACCTGCTTTAAGAGCCCTTCTCTTGGTCTCCCTCTGCAGAGGAGCTCAAGCAACACTTCACCTCTGCCCCAATTCATAGACTGTGTTCATACATGGCATTAACATGAGACTTGGGTGATCCAATCACAAGTGGACAGCTCTAAGTACGTTAGTTCACACCTGGCATTAGAAGGCATCTCCACATGCTTCTTGTCATCTCCACTATTTGTGATCGAAGATTCATCCCCACGCCTTCTTCGGCTGGCAGCCAGCTGCCAGCAGCCACGTTGGCTCTGGAAGAGTGGAGACACTGGATTGAGAAGGTGGAACTCCCCTTTGTGGTTTGAACTGATAATAAAAATCTAGAATTTACTGTATATGCACCGCCAAATGGTTGAATTTCCTTCAAGCCTGGTGCGCTTTGTTTTTTAACCGCTTTGGTTTAATTTTCTCCTACCACCCAGTTTCCAAGATTGTCAAACCTGTGGCCCTTTCTGGCCAGTTTCAGAAGAAGGAGAACCTTGCAGAGATGGATAAGATCGCTCCACTTTCCTGTGTGGTTGGAGCTCTGATCTGGGATATTGAGGGTTAGGTCAAACACTGTCATTCTCTCTCTCTTCTCTTTGTCTCATGTCATTTCCACTCCCAGGTCCCCCAGTGGAGACACTCCTCTTTTCTGGCCTGCCACCCTGGGGTGCATTTCACCCTGACACTCCCTCATTAGCGTTTCTGGTAGTCCTTCATGGAAGAGCATACACAGGAGTTTGCAGCTGCTTGTCCCATCTGCTCCCTACACAAGTCTTCCTACCAAAGCCCTTCCAACCCCTGCCAGTACCTCATCGACCCTGGTCCCATATATCCCTGAACTTTCAACCGGTCTGCCTCCCTCTGAAGGTAACACAGTCATTCTGTCTGTTGTTGAACGCTTTTCCAAGTCTGTACACTTTATTCCTCTGCCCAAACTCCCTACTGCCAAAGAGACTGCAGAACTATTGTCATACCTTGTTTTGCGCCTTTTCAGCTTCCCCAGTGACACTGTCTCTGACCAGGGACCCCAGTACACCCCAGTTCAGGCCTGCACCTGCGCCTGAGCCTTCCACATCCCTTAAGGGTCCAACCCACCCTTCCACGTCTCCTGCATTAAACTGGTCAAAGAAAACCCACACTCACCTGCTCACCTGTTCCCTATTCCCCATTAGCTCCCCAGTATATATACTGATCCATTTACATTTGTTCTCTGTCAGATTGTCTTTGTGCCATGCACCTTAGCTTTCCAGTGCTCTGTTCTTTGCCTGTCTGTATCGATCCTGATCGTTTTTTAGACTTGCCTGTGATTTTTGGATTTTGCCTCAGCCAAACCCTTTGTACTTTTGTTTGCTTGCTTAGATTTTTGGTTTTTTTTCTAAGTAAAGACTTTACTTTCATATCTGCCTCCTGAATCAATCTCTTGGGTCCCTTTTCTGAGAATCGTGACGGGACCATCTGAGGACTCTGTCGGGGTAGCTCATTACCATCACCCCAAGTTCCTCTTTGTGACAGTTACAAATTGATTTTTTATTTTTACCATTTTCCAGCCTTTTGGCTGCTGAGTAGACCAATATGTAAAGGTGGATGCGGCTAATATAAATGTTGAGATTTGGTTCAGTGAAAATTTTAAACAACATAGGAGGCTATGAACGGGGAAGTGTGAAGCCTGCTCATGAGTTTATTCTAAAAGGATTATAAATCTGTTGTAAATTTACAGCTCTTCCAAGGTGGTAAACTGTAAAAAGAACAAATAATATGAAAGCAAATTCTCAGTTCTCGAAAGCTATTGCAGCTAAAAGTCATTGTTTTTTACTGTACCCTATAAATACAATTTTTATTTTACAAAGTAGGGATATGTTTCTATCTCAGTGAAGAAAGTCGAGCAAACAGCTGCTTTATGTAACAGCTAAAGAGGATGAGCGTGTCAGAATCATATTGTAAACTGTGTCACCACCATCAAATTTTTTGTACATTTCAAAGTGCTCTTACCAGTGAATGCAGATGACTGTGTGATTTGCTTCTTTTTTCCTACATTCATTATCCAACAAGGCAAATGTATGCAGAAGCAATGCAAGATACAAAAAATAAATCAAATTAAAATATCAAATTAAAAACTGAGCAGATCTCTGACATCAAATTGTAATTAAAGCATACAAGAAGAAAAGTGAAGAATGAGACTTTGATTATTAATGTCCTGTTTTATGCAATGTTTTGTGTGCTGGGACATGAAGCTCTGGGCAGAACCTTCATCAGAGAGACATTCAGGCCTTTCTGTCTGTGGTGAACACACTAACCACTAATATCAGGTTGTTCAGCAGAGGAGAACAACAGCAAGGCCACACTAACCAGACAGCTGCAGCTTCCTGCATCACAATATGCTGGAGGAGGGATTAGCCACTCAACTAGCATAGTAACAACAACAACAATACTGATGACATTAGTACAAATAATTATCATAATTACAATAACGTCACTATAATGCTCCAGCCACAACTGCTACCTGGAAATATTGTATACCATATAGAATAGTATATAGACATACGTACTATTCTATAAGATATATAGACAGTCATAATAGTAGTAGTTCACCCTATTACCAATAGCAGTGTGCTATTACCAACTTTTGAGTGTGGTGATCACTGTGTTTCACAGAGACTGTTTTCACAGAGACTACAGTTCTTTATAGTCTCTGTGAAACACAGTGAACACCACACTCAAAAGGATTCATCCTCTGAGAGCCATGAATGTCTGCACTAAATTTCATGGCAATCCATTTTATAGTTGTTGATCTATTTCAGTCTGGATCGAATCGTTGGATCCACCAACCAACAGACCACCCCTGGAGTCATGCCCCTAGCTAAAAAATTTAAAAAAAGGGATACAATAAAAGCACAATATAACAAAATACAGGTGAAGACAAAATGCAGGTTCTGCTGTTCCTGTTACTACTACAACTGGTTTTAGCGCTATTTTTATGACCAAAAATACCACTATTACAGCATCTCTATTATTTTTTCAGTGATGCCCACTAACATCCCTTTATTATAGGGAAGCATGTTTCTCATCACAGGGGTCACCTGGAGTCACATTAACTCTATGATTTTCCTCTTCTCTTACTTTTAAAGACCTGGTCCTGCTGCTTTCAATTGACAGTGAGAGACTGAAACAGTAGCCCAATGTATTACATCACATAAAAACTGAACTGTATACATTTTGTGTCTTAAAAAATAATTTTTGATGCTTTTGCTGGTTGGAAATAGAACCTGAAGAATGAAGTGTGTGTTTTAGGAAGTTTCTGATCAATGATGAGTAAAATAATTTCTCTTATAGATCTGCTTTATAGCATGCATCTTGTGTGGCTCTCACTAACACCTTTCATATATAGCAATCATTTTTATGAGGAAGGTAATAAAAATGAAACAAATAAACCTCTTCAAATAGCGGAGACAAGTAGAAGTGGCAAGAGTAATGTGAACATTTCTGAAGCTGTAGGTCACTCAGTATGTTTGCTTGAGGATTTTTTATGAATGTGTTTTAAACTTTGTGGAGGCTGCTGGATCTCCAAGTTCACTGAATACTTGGGTCTAATTTAGTGCCTTATGAGTTCCCTTTATTATGTTGAATGTAAGATGCTCAATGTACGGTATGACAGCCATGTAAACAAGAGTCCTTTTTTTTTTTTCCTTACTGAGTGACCTAAAGCTAAATTGATCTGATTCTGATCTCGAGTTTGGTCCTTTACATGCGTCTTTTGACACGGGACAAAAGTTTTTAGTCCTGTTTACTCAATAGCTACTGTAATAATTGCCATTACTGTACCTAATGCTTCTAGCACCACTTTTACTACTAAAACTGCAACTACTATGACTTCTACTACACTACTGCCACCACTATTACAAACACTACTCTAAAAACTTCAACAGGTTACTGTAATATTATAGCCTCTACTGACCTATGAAACCTATTTAGTGGTGCATATTAAAATGTACATGCACCACACCTCACCAAGTTCTGTTACTTGCATAAATATTTCATGCATGTACCTAGTAAATCCTCTTTTTCTGATTAGCATTAGGACTAATACCGCAACTACTACTACTACAGCATTACAAAGCTGTCTATGACTTCTTGATTTTATGAGCTGAAATTACTTCAGATTTTTTATTCCTGAAATAAAATGGCAATGGTGGGAACTGATATCACCACACAGGGGTGAAAATGTGTAGTGAACAAAAAAATAAATAAAAAAGTTTGTTTCCATTGAGCCAAGTCTCAACTTTGTGGTTCATCAGTATGTGAGCATGTTTAGTGTTGGCTGATTCAAATCTAATGTATCAAGCTTAAAATAGCAGGCACGCTGCCTCAACTCAAGAAGATTACAGTCTTTTCGGCATTTTCTGTTTTACAGAAGTGTATGTTTGAGACATTCTGTGGTAAAAGGCTGCATGTCTGTAAGTGTGTGTCTGTGTGTACATATACATGTTTCTGTCTGCCTCTAAGTGTGTGTGTGCGCGCGCGCATGAGGAGCGAGGAGTGAATGGCTTGGCTCCACATCAAAGGCCCCTGCAAGTCTCTGCATTAACGAGGCCCTTTGTTTCCTGCCTCCCAGATTACAGCACGTCTCTCCCTCTGAGTGAGTGAGTGAGTGAGAGAGAGAGAGAGAGAGAGAGAGAGAGAGAGAGAGAGAGAGAGAGAGTGTGTGTGTGTGTGTGCGCATATGTCTATGTGTGTGTGTGTGTGTGTGTGTGTGTGTGTGTGTGGAGGGCACAGTAACCTGGAGACCAAAGGTCAAGGTCTGATCCTCCTCCTCTTCATCTAATTTAACTAACGGCAAGCGGCTCCAAGGTCAGTTTCATGGTTCTCAGAAAAAGGGACCCAAGAGCATGACTCGGGAGGCAGTTGTAAAAGTAAAGAGTTACTTAGTTCCTGTTCCTACCTTGTATTAACTTGCATCTTGGGTCAAACACAAGTGCACAGCTCTAAATACATCAGTTCACACCTGGCATTAGAAGGCATCTCCACATGCGTCTGGACTGGCCACTTGTGATCAGACCTCACCTCCCTGCTCCATATGCAAATAAACACACACGTTATTTCAGTTTGCAAAGACCAAATGCGTTACTGTTTTTTAACCAGTGGGAGGCAGCTATGCGTGTCCCGTGCCAGGTCTGCAGAAAATTAGAAGAAGAAATCAAAACAATACAGACTGGGTCTATTTCTTGCCATGTTCCAGGGAAAGCAAATTGCCCACAATGTGTGACGCACTCGTAATATATCCGTATGGGCTTTTCAAAATTTTAAGATGCTGTGGAAAAAGCCAGTTCACGCAATTTGTACAACTTGTATTTGTTTGTGAAAGAGTACGTACTTCCACTCACACAGAGGACATCAGTTGAGTAGGTGGTCCTTCAATATGGAGGACCCAGGACACATTTGTGTACGCACTGCTAAAAGAATGGGGCTGTATGTGGCCGAGACCACCCTCAAATATGGTCCGAGTGATCAGATCTCAATGCGTCTTGAGTGCATTCACACCTGTTCTTAGACTTGTCCACTTGTGATCGGATCATGACGCATATTAATGCCAGATGTGCACAGGGCCTTAGAGAGAAAAAAAAAAAAAAAAAAAGGATACAAAAGTCAAAGCAGGCAAACAGAGTCCAAAGGGTCAGGCTGAGGCAAAATCCAACAAAAAAAACAGAGGCACGGTCAAAAACCTGATCGGGATCAAAACAGGCAGAACAAAAACAGAGTACTGGAAAGCTAAGGCACATGGAACAAAGACAATCTGGCAGGGAGCAAGTGGAAATGGACCGGTATATATACTGGGGAGGCAATGAGGGAATGGGGAACAGGTGAGCAGGTGAGTGGGGTGGAGGAGCAGGTCAGGTGGTCAGGTGATTCTACTGGCGGGAAAGGCATGAAGGTGGGAGTGACAGGGTCTGACATGACAGCAGTATTAGAACATGTATGCACAAACAACGGGACTGAATGAATGAAAGGACGAATGAGCAGACTGAAACTCCACAGACAGTTTTTCGGTCAATTGAAGAATTAGGTTCATTTCTGTAGTGTAACACCTTAATTTAAAGCTGCTGTATTGTCACGTTTCCACATATACTGTACTGTATTATGTAATTCCTCCTAATTTATTCATGCCAGTTATTTATGTATCTCATTGGCCATCTCCTAATTTTGGCTATAGAGACAAAGCTGTGCAGTGTATAAGTAATGGCATACAAACTGTCTATAACTGTTACCCTGTCACAACGGAAAATGCTCTTGTGGTTCTTAGGCAGTACACGCAAAGTGAAGTCGACTATTGCAGCATGAAAAAAGTTCAAAATATTAGATGTCTGAAATAAAAACAGCAGAAAACACACAGTGATTGTAAATGATCAATGATCAGCATCTGATGTCTTATTCAGGACTATCCATGCATTGAAACCAGACTTGGATGTTGGGGGAAAAAAAGGGGATAAATGAGAAGCAGTGTGTCACCGGGATTGATTTAGTTGAGAGATAGTGTAATCAGTAACAGAAAATAATAGCTGCAATCTGTTTATAGATACATTTAAAATTTTCTGTTTTCTGGATTACTAAGAGACATGTACAAGTGTTTTTTTACATGCCCTAAGAATCAGGAGAAATGGAAATCTTTATGACTTAGAAGCAACCTTCCTGTCTTGTTAACATGTATTTCATTTTGTTCTTATATGATCATTCCAGGATTACATGAATATTTTCAGGATAATCACTGGTTTGTCAGTGTGAACAAAGTCCCATACAGCATATTTGTTAGTCTGTGATGTAAATTTGAAACAGTTAATACATTTTAAGCAAGTTACCAAAAACATGTCGTGGAATATAGTTCCAAAACAATCTTGCAACTTACACACCTGCCTTCAAACCTGATGCCTCAATCTGCAAATCACCTCACCTCACCTCAATCAACTCAGCGACACACTGAAACAAAGGTTGTGGTGTGTGTGAGTGTGTGTGTGTGTGTGTGTGTGTGTGTGTGTGTGTGTGTGTGTGTGTGTGTGTGTGTGTGTTTGTGTGTGTGTGTGTACGGTGACAGAGTGTGACGCAGAAGCTCTTTTGCTACTATTTCCAGTTGCTATCAGACCTGTTTTTCGTAGGCTGGGGCACGATTTGTTAATGCACGTCTTTAAAAAGTTCATGAACTGAAGCAGGCCTGAGCGAAGATTGAGCTGTTCCAACCACAGTTCTTTCCTCTGAGCACACAGGGAGAAGACAGCAGGCTGCATGCAGGCATTTGAAGGGCTTTATTCCACACAGAGATATAGACGGTTCAAAATAAAAAGTGGTATCTCCTCTTACACAGTGACGGAGAGCACAAAAGGGTTAGCGTTAGGGTTGGGGCGCTTTAGAAGGCGATCCTTGGAAAAGACTCAGTGACACACAGCTATCAAATCCTCAGTTGCCAAGAGAAAACAAGATTTATAGTTTGGATCCTTGGTATTGCATTTAATTTTTTTAATTTGTTTTTTAAATTTGGAGGAATCTGCTGTCAATTTAGACGAGCATGATTCCATAGAAAGATGCATTGTCATTTCCTCATAATAAATATATTGGAAACTGATCTTTAGCTTTTTTTTTTTTTACATGATCTAGATAAGCAGCATTATGTTATCAAACTACTTCATTTATGTATTATAAAATATTAGTTGTGATATTTTTGATGTAGTTAAAGAACTTACTGCTGGACAGGACATGTTTTAAGTTGCTCAGAATAAGATAAAATGTACATTCATTACATTTAAGAACTTGTGCCATAAGACATAAAGTCATAAATAAAGTGTTTGCAATTTCGTCCACTGATCCTCCACTGAAGACCAGCGATGTGTTTTCAAAACTCTTTTCCTCCACTGTTTATGTTTGTTGATTTCACCCCCAAAGCCCTCCACAGATCTGTGATATCAACTCATAAATGTTTGATAAGGAGCTAACGAAGAGGTAAGGGGACTGCATTCTGCTAAATCAAAAGAGACAGACACATTCAAATCAGCAAACACTCAGCAAACTAGAAGTTGAACAAGCCTCATTATCTGGTACAGGACTTCGAGTCCTTGCCCTCTTTTTTCTTTTTTTTAAAAATTTGATCCTATTTTGCTGAGCCAGTATCTTCTCCTTTCAGCACATTCACACAGGCACATCAGAGCTGAAACCAGTCTTGTGTTGTCGGCCAGTGAGTGGTTTCACAGGAGAAGGTGTGGGTTGAGTGTCTTGCACAGGGACATCTTGTGTTAGCTGCTGGAGGAAAGGCCCACACTTTTTTCTTCACTTAAAAGTGAAGGAGAGAACAGGGAGTCTCAAGACGGCTTCTGTAACCTATATTCTTGTCGGTAAACTGTGTTACTGTTGCTAATCTGTGTACTACTTCATAAATAAGTGTTTGAAATTCTGACATGATTCAAAGGTTATTCAGCCTCCTACAGATATCAAACCCACCTTCACAGATGGTGCGTGGCATCCCATCAGTTTATTGCTTAAGTCAAACTCTTTGTTCAAATAAAAAAACTTTTTTACAAATTTAGAATGGTTCATATATTTCAGAAACAGGATGTCCCTAAAGACATATCTCAGATAATAGCTGGTGAAGGACTTTAAGACAACCCTTATTCTACTGCACAAAACCTAAACATCATCTTTAACCTATTAGTGTCCCTTGCATGCAGATTGGTGGTTATCTTGATCCACTTAATATTCAAAAACAATCAAACATAAGTCAGTCATAATCTTTAATCTCGCCGAAACCACATTATTGTTGAATATTTTATGTTTTAGATTGTTGTTAGATTAGTTCACTGTTTTTATAGCAGAACCTTATACACAAAATAAAACTGTTGAAAAGATTTGTTGAGGTTGCACATTGCTGGCTGGATGCTGCCTTGAAGGACATGGTTTTGATTGTAGGAAAACTACCAATAAAAAGCACACAAGTGGTTCCAGTTAAGAACTGTTCGCTTGGATGTGGCTTAACCCCAATGAAAGGACATGATTTAATTACTCTGCAGCTTTAATGCGCCTGATGTTTCTTTAGAAAGCACAGTATATAATCTTTTTTTGAACTGACTGTGATTCATCTTTGTAGAAAAAAAACATGTTAAAGAAAGAACGTTTCCCCCACTAATGATGTAGCAATGGAATGGGACTCATTGAAATTATCTTCACATATTAAATGAGTTCTTTACACACTGACAGTGGAGTTGAAGTTTGTGTACTGAGTAGCATTACCCATTTGTACCGTTAATCTTTCTTTAGAAACACATTTGGGCCGAGGTGAGAGCACAAGATGTTTTCCTGTTTCTGCTTTTATTTTCTGTAACCACTGTGTGTCGTCTAATACAGAGCTTCCCAACCGCTTTGGTTTGTGACCCCTTACGTTGAAGCCAAACCTACCTGGGACTCACATGCATGTGTCTACCAGTTGTGACCAGTTCAACCAAAGAGTGTGCTATTTTCCTCGTTTTATTTGAATACCTTTTAGAGGCTTGAAGAGATAAAAAATATCCAGTAATTCACAAGAAAAAGGAAAAAAAGAGAAGAGGTTGAAAAAATAAACAATATTGTGTGGCAGAAAACCTTTTTTTTTCTTTTTCTGTCCTCTCCTATCTTGTGGCCCCTCAGGTTTATCCTGCAACCCCCTTGTGCAGGATAAAAGGGTCGGAAACTGGTCTAACAGAATGTAATATTAGTACATCTTTATTACTTTTCTAACTGAGATTTTATGCTTGCACATTAAGTAGTACGTTATGATAAATATTTTTAACTGGATCATGTATAAATACCAATAATGAGTCAAGTGTGTTTTGCTCTTCTAGTTTTTCTATAAGCTTTTAATAACTAAAACCATAAACATCTTTGCATCAAATACATCCTTCCTTTATCAGAACAACCACAGTCCTTGTCATGTTCAAATATAGAGCTTGAATCTATGTCTGAATGTGAAAAGCTCGCCATCTGGGGTCACAGCAGCGATGCATCTTTTTGTTTTCTGTGTAGACTGCTTATCTCTTCTGTCTGCTCATCTTTCCTGATGAGTTTCTCCTTATTTGGACTTTCCTGCCAACAGATGATGTCTAATGTCACAGCTGCCAGTAGAGTTTAAGATAAAAGATGATGAGAAAGAATGCACAAGGTGTGTGTGGGTCCCAAAAACTAGTCTGGTAAGGCAGGGTCGTGTGAACTTTAAATTCATCTCTGATCTGACAAGAATAATCAAATCAGTGATAGCAAAGAGAGAGAGAGAGAGAGAGAGAGAGAGAGAGAGCGTGTGTGTGTGTGCGTGTGAGTGAGAGAGAGAAAGGAATAGAATAGAGACACAGACAGATTTAAAGAGAGAGAAAGTGTTTGTAGGTCAGAGCGCCTCAAAATATTTCAAGAAGAGAAAGCATGTGTACAGAGAGTGTGTTCATTCCTGGATTTGTTTTGTGTATCTGTCTGTGAGAGAGACAGACAGGCTGAAGACTACCTATAGCCTTAGGTGAACCTATGAACCACTGTGATGAATGTGTGCAACTATCAGCACAGATATTCATGGAAAACTGTTAAGATGAGAGTGCGGCAAGCTCACGAGGCATTGGCCCGCATAGGAGAGGTGCTGTCTCTCTGGAAAAACAGCTGTCTATATTTAATCAAGGCGAATAAACAAGGAGTTTAAACAACTCATTTATAATTTAGATTTGCATACATTAAAACTGCTCATTTTAATCTTTTTATTAATATGCATCAACGATATTGTATAAATATGCAGTTTTATGCAAATACCAGGCTCATTTTCTGTTTGTATTTAATTCTGTTCCCCAGCTGTGGATCATCATTTTCATTCAAGGCAACCGACTCAGATTAAGTCAAATATTAAGTCACTGCATGGGAGTGTATAAATATTTCTCAATTAAAAACTCTGAAGAACAGCTATGGTACTGTATCAGCATTAAAAATGCATTGGCATTGGGAGGAAAATAGGGGAAGGCAAGTTACGAGTTTGATAAGACATCAGAACTTTAAGTCTACATCTTTGAACTATGTTTTTTTCTTATTTCCCTCCTCCAATCAAGTAGATGCAATAGCTAGCACTTTTTGCTGTAGACTGTTACAAAATCTGGGGGATGTAAGGACCAGCCAAAAACATGCCATGCCTCCGTTATTGATGAGCATGCCGTGCCTTCTGATGTTTTTCTCAGAATGTCCTACATTTGGCTGTTTCTTGTCCGAGCTTCAACTTTTCTGTTGATGCAAATGAGGAGTTTTGTTTCAAAATGTGAAAATTAGCAACAGAACGGTGTGACGACAGCCACTACAAAAGGACTGCTGGGATAGAAGTACCCCTACAATGCCTAATTAGCAAAGTTATCAACTAACTTGATAATGATAATACTCCCAAAGTACATGGAATTTTGAACAGTAAAAACAATATGGCTACATTTTTCTTAATGGAGCGATATGATTGTTAGGAATTACTAAAAGTTTGTACCTTAACGAAAAAAGGTCAACCTTTAGGATGAGTGCCCATGACAAAGTACAAATTTTATGTAAACCAGTAACAAGAAAGAGAAGTCAGGGTTTCAGGTAAATATAGGCAGCTGACAGGATCGCCAGTCTCCATCATCAAATCCAAAACAGGCTGTCGTCTCTGTGGTAAAACAAACTACACAAAAGTGATGTTGTGTGCGTACGTGTTTGTATGTGTGTGTGTGTGTGTGTGTGTGTGTGTGTGTGTGTGTGCGTGTGTGTGTGTTACAATGTATTGTCCCAGATGTGATTGTCCCACATTTTGATTTTTTTAAATCCCAAAATATTCAATTTACTATTGTGTAAGACGAGAAGGAGCAACAAATTCTTTCAATTGATTGACAATTGAACAATTGATTCACAGTTGATTAATTTACTAATTGCTGCTTTACATTTAATACTTAATGCACGTGTGAAGATAATATTCCACACCCAAAGCTGCAAAAATAAGTATTTGAGATGAAGGACATGAAGGTCAAAATGAGTGTATTTTTTTCTTTTTTTATTTATCTAATGTTTATTTTATAGGGACAAGCATTCTACACATATATGTATATATACCCTGTTTGCAATGCCCGCCCCTAGACAAGCCTCATCAAGGAGCTGCATCTGATAAAAAAGTACGATTATTTGTAAGATTCATGATTCCACACTTGATAATCTCGTGACTTTAAATACTATACTTACTATAGTATGCAATCACGTCACCAGAACTAAAGGTCAGATGGAGAAAAAAGCAGGGAAACATTAAATAGACTACCTTTGGAGAAACTCTGTAAAGAGCAACATGGAAAATAATGAACTGGTTCCACATTAGAGAGGAAAATCCTTTCCTGCACATGTGAATGTAAAAATGAGTTTTAGTTCCTCAATGTGGATCATAATCATTTCGAGATAATTTAGTTTTAAACCAGCTGATGAGCAAAAAAACTGCAGATTCTGTGCAAACTTTGATTTAGGATTAAGGCTGAGCTTCAAACTAATGAGGTAGTGATTATCATTTAAGTATTGTAAATAGAAAATAAAATCTGAGTAAAATGAAATGAATGAAAATACTTGCTGCCACTACTTTGAGGAGTAATCTCTATTAATTCCCTTTATTTAAGTAAAAGTAGCAATATCATACTGTAAAATATTACATTACAAGTAAAAGTTCTTAATTTAATATGTTACTTAAGTAAAAGTGTATAAGTATCTTAGCACAATATAGTGAAAACATTAAATGAAAAATGGCCCCTGTGAGTGTTATAATACTATATATTTTTAGACTATTTCCATTGCTTTAATATGTACATAGCATTTTAGTGCTAATTTTAATTATTTTATATACTGTGGGTAGTTTTAATCATTAACAATGCATCCTATTGTATTAGCCTGCCACATGCTTTTGTTTTTTTTAGAGCAAACTCTTACTTTGTAAAGTCACTATACCTGTCAGATAAATGTAGTGGAGTAAAAAAATAATAATAATACTAAGCAAGTAAAGCACCAGTATCTCAAACGCGCACTTCAGTGCAGTACTTGAGTAAATGTACTTAGTTACATTCCACCACTGGAAATAATGAAGAAAAGCTTGCAGAGGCACAATAAAGTTTCCTGAGACCAGAACACATAGCCACCAGTCCCGACCACGACACTGAACAAAAGTCATCCGGACTAGCACTTTCCCCGCAGCCACCGTACCCACAGGTCTGCACTGTTGCCCCCGGACGGCGTTTGTTCGACTTCGGGGAAGTTCTGGCGGCTAAACGCCGGCAGCGGACCCTCGCAGCCGGGCGACCGTGGACGGCGTGAGCACGCCCCTGGAAGTCATGAATAATGCCCGCTCCGACGAGCTCGGGGAGGCGATGTCTCTTTAAGAGCCTCAGCCCTCTGCCGAAACAATCGTACAACCCCCCAACAAGTCATCGGACCTGTCAATCATCCGGTCGGCGTGCTTTGATGTCGGGACTCCTCGCCTTGTCTTGGGCTCAAATGAGCTGTTCGCCGTTGTAGGGAAACATTAGTCGTCTACCAACCAACCGACCGGCCGGGGGACGCCACATCTCAACTTTTTTTTTTTTTTTTCTCTCTCTCTCTGTATGTCGCGGGGGTTTCTGCACTTTGGAGGCGCCCCAGACTGAGGAATTTAACACAAAAGTCCCTCGACTCTTTTCTTTATTTACACTTTCTTGTTGTTATTATTTCTATAAAGTGTGAAATATCGGCGAGGAGGGGGGGGTTAGCTCAGTAGACATGCCTCAGCTCAGCAGCGGCGGCGGGGACGACCTGGGAGCGAATGATGAGATGATAGCGTTCAAAGACGAAGGAGAGCAGGAGGAGAAAATCCAAGAAAACGCGTTCACGGAGAGAGACCTGGCCGACCTCAAGTCCTCTCTGGTGAACGAGTCGGAAATAAATCAAAGTCCGAACGCAGCGGTAGGTAGAACGGACGGAGTGTGAGTGTGTGTGTGTGTGTGTGTGTGTGTGTGTGTGTACACGAAAGCTTGTTTTATTTTACACGCTGCTGACAAGCGTTGAATGAAACCAAAACGCGTACTGAATTGCTTTCAGGGTTACAGTAGTAAAATTCCCAGGCTGCCAAGAGATTTACTACAGGACATGGATGCTACCTCAGAAGTGAACAGAAAGCACACCATAGAACAAGATAATGTCACTATGAAGTCACTCTCAGTCTCTAACACTGTACGGCACATAGCTTGTGATTTTTCTTCGGGGTATATAGCCTTTTTTCTTTTACTCCCACCCCCCCCCCCAACCGGATAACGTGACCCCGTATTTGTCGTCGGTCCCTTCCAGGCGGTCCGACGGGGACAGCAGGGCGAGCAGAGGGGCTTCGCAGAGAAACACCGGGAGCATCTCGACGGCGGTAAGAGCAAGAAAACAGAAAACAACAAAAAAAAAACATTCACACACTCGCCCTCATCCGCCTTGCGTATAGCCACTGGTGTCCCTGAAAACAGCTGAGGAGCGATGCACCAGTCCCCCCCCCAACCCCCCAATGTGTCAAAGTAAGGGCTAATGTTGGTCATGGGGACACGTGTTGCTGCATTAAAACTAACTTCAGAGAGTTGTTTTCAGGTGTACAGTGCAAAGGACGTCCACGGTGTCTTCAGCCCTCTGCTTTATCTCTCAAATCTAGCACTCGGTGGTGAGATTTCCTTTGTTTCTGTTTCAAATTAGCTCGACTCAAGAGAGTTTCGAGTAGAAAATACCTGCTTTAAATGCCCAATAACAACTTATTTGTCGAAACGTGGACTCTGGAAGTCCCTTGGCCTTGTAAGCCTTCACTTAGATGAAACAACTGCGCTCATAGGCAGTGCATATCGACTTGTATGAAATTTTTTAAAGATGTTGTCTCTATACTGATAGTGTGAGCTCTGCCAGAAGCGGGGTCAACCAGGGTCCTTGAGAAATTTACTTTAGCTTTTTTTTTTTTTTTTTTAGGGTTGCCACCCAAAGGAACAGAGCAATTTCACATTTCCTCCCTTCGGTGAATGTATACATGGCAGTTTTAATTATAGGCATCACTGTAGGCTGCAGTCAGTTGCAAAACTCATTACAGTCTTTTCTAAAAGGAAAAATGTTCGCACAGTGCGTTCCATTGAGCAAAATCCTCATCAAATGTGGATATGTGGTGACAAACGCACCTATTTGGGGGGTCTTCAAGAAAAACGTGAAACCCGCTGAAAAAAAATTCCGCCGCCCTAAATGATGCTGATTGCGCGATAGCATTATTTCGGATTCTGTCACTCTGCTTCCAGCCGCGTTAAAAGTTATGGCACCGTTGGAAAAGCTCAGCAGTGACAAGTGATTAGACAGGAACACTGAAAAAGTTCTGTGTTTCTCTCTCTGTGTTTCACACAGACCAGGTACAACCTAGTTATAGATGACCCACAGAGAGGCCCCTGATGCTTAATATGGGTGGTGGTGAGAGAATAATTAACACATAGGCTACGGGAGTTCACGCCTCTCAGGCTAGGTGACTGTTCTAACGCTTTGTCTCAAGTATTGTAGTCTGTGCTCATGCAAGGATATAACATGTAGTAACTAGAACACTTGTAAATAGTTGACCTACTTTGTATGCACGTTCATTTTGGAGGTCGGATTTTTCTTTTTGTTCGGAGGCACACAGCTAAGTCTCTTTTACAACGCGGTGGCAGTAAGTATCGCATTTTATTTTAATCCGTACAGAGCGAATGCAGTGTTTCATCCATAGCTCCCGTTATTCCCTAAGCAACTTTTACTTGTATATAAATTGGAATCAAATTTAAAATGATACCATACTGATACCTACCCACTCAGAGACCAAACCAAAAGAAATCTGGTTAGAAAATTAAAAAAAAAAAAAAAAGAGTTCTACAAACTGGCATTATAAATGGTCCCATTAAAACATTTTTGAAGTTTTTGCGGTTTTAACTCTTGTTTGTTGTTTTTCATGTCTGACCTCAGTGTCGAAGCAGCAAGATGGAGGCATGTACAAGACACCGGCGTACCCTGGGTATCCCTTCCTGATGCTGCCTGACCCCTACCTCCCCAACAGCTCAGTTTCTCCATCTGTAAGTCCACCTCAGTTTGACTTCTGCTGGCTACAGTGCACTGGTCTCTGTTTTATCTCCAAAATGCCCCTATATCTGTCCCTCTGCATGTCCTACTTTGGACTCCAGTGCAAGTTTGTGCACTTGCAGCTGCTACTTGTATTCTTTTGTGTCAAGTCCAAACTCTGAACACATGGTTTTTACACTTCAGGAAGGAAAGAAGTTTTATTTTATGAACTTTTTAATAATATTCGATGTTGGTGGTGATGCTCTCGCCATAGTAGCTCAGCACTGCTGAAGAAATGAGGACAAAGAAAAACATACACTCGGGGATGGAAATTTCTCGAGCCCCGGGTGGCCACTGGCTAGCATCTTTTTATTTTTGGCTGAAGCAAGTACATCCTCCGTCACCAGAATTCAGATGTAACAAACAGAAACGGCATGGACATGACAGACGATGCGGTGGTGGCAATTTGTCTGGTCGGAACATTCTTTCTGGGAATATCTGCTTTTTCATCATAATTTGTTATAAATTTTCTGTGCATGTGATGTTGCAAATTAGTAAACTTCCAGAGAAATCAACCTAAAAATCAGCAAGGTTCATCCCCATTAGATGCAATCGGCATACTATGGTCTTAACTATAGTCTCTCACAAAAATAGCATTTATATCACTTTATACAGATTTTCTAATGATTCTTTTGTTGATAAATAAGATTATCAGAGTGTTTTGAAATAAAAGTAGATTATTCTCAGTTACCTGTTTGAAACAGGTACTAATGTCTTTTATCCCCCATTTTTTTAAAGTATGGATGGCGGTTAGGCTTTTTTGCAGTTATGCTTCTTTTGATATAATTGTGCCTGAGATCTTCAATGATTACATGAAACACACTCCTTTCAATTAAGCCCGAGTAACACCTCCATCACCCCTTCAAATCGAGAAGCAGAAACAGTCAATCTATATCAGTACAGTAAATGAATGTGCCTGAAGTTTAATACAGTTTAAGATTAATTAGGTTCAAAAGAGGCTCTGTCAGCGATCACAGTCGCAGCACGGCAAATCAGTCACAAACTTTACATGTGTTCTAATTTGGCTTTGAACTGTGCTGTTTCCCCCCCAACTGCCTTATAAAATAAAGCGGTCTTTAAAACAGAGCAAAATGAAATCAAAGCGCTGCAGCCTCGTGAGAGAAAGCAGAAAAAGAGCTTGTTTTTGTTTACGCCTTTGCTGAAGTTGGAATACGATTGATGTCGTCATCGCCAACCATTTCGCATGACGTTTTTCCATCTGTTTGTACCCGAGTGGATGACAGGAGGTTTGTTGCTGCCTAAATAGCTGCTCTAAGTGTTAAACCGCTAAAACAAACATCAGAAAGACTCGTGGAAGGATTTCAAGTATGTAGTATCACTCATCGAGCCAGACAGCCCTAAAAAATTAATCATAAATATCCCTTCAAGTAACCCATAAGAACCAATATCCATGGATAGGCTGACTAATTGCACTAAACATTAGCAGTTGTACCTAATTCATTTTTCACGTGCTGTGTAATCCTGTTGCCTGAATTAACCCCCTGCTCTAGTCGACGAGACGTTGCTAAACAACAGAGATGCCTGTCTGTGAGATCACATGTACTGTAGGCTGATCTAAGATGAGGCACGGTGAATTAGGAACCTGCTTTATGGCCAGAAAATCTGATTTTTCCAATGACACCTTCAAGTCCGGGTCAAGAACCAGCAGTTAGTCATGGGAGATTTTGAATGGGTCATTGAAAAAAAGAAGAAAAAAAACCGACTGTCGTTACAGACTATCTCCCAATAAAATAATTCATCTAAAGATACCTTAAGCTCCCCACGTTAAAAAAAAAATTTCCAGGTCTTGTCTTTGGGGAAATAAACTTTCATTTCATTGACATGTTATCCGTGAATCCATTGGTCCACCACAGTTGTACAGTATAAAGTTAAGCAAAATGTTATGTAATAGAGCTTTAAAGTAAACGTAGGGAGCCCTGTCTATGCACCCTCTAAGACTATACATTGCTTTTTTACTTTATACATATATATATATATTTATATATATCCTGAAAATGGGTTCGGTAGCGTTTTTATGGTGTTTTTGTTTTTTATCGGAAAG